>NC_091220.1:12623277-12633277 GCF_040958095.1 Procambarus clarkii | reverse complement strand
ATATATATATATATATATATATATATACCCCTCCCCCCCTTAGTAACACACACACACACACACACACACACACACACACACACACACACACACACACACACACACACACACATGTGGCTGTATAACACTCTTCCTCACTCAGTTTCCCCTCATCTTTAACACTCTCCCTTCCTCTCTCATACACTATCACTCTCACTTCACACACACACTCTCCCCTCCCCTCTTACCTCTTACCTCTTCCCCTTTGTTCTTCTGTTCTGCGGAGGCTGTTCTCCCCTCGTGCCAAGTTCCTTCATTCCGATATCTTATTCTCTTTCCATATTCTCTTCTCTCTCTCTCTCTCTCTCTCTCTCTCTCTCTCTCTCTCTCTCTCTCTCTCTCTCTCTCTCTCTCTCTCTCTCTCTCTCTCTCTCTTTAAAGACAAAGATTCCTTTAAAAAAAGAGTTTATACCTTCAAGAGAAGGGATCGCAAGACCTTTAAAGAGCGAGGTTCTTTATAAAGAAGCTGATATTCAGCAAAGACTAGTTATTCGTTGTAAAGAGGTCAAAGCATGTTAAAAAGGATGATTCATTTTAACCGGATCTGTGTAAGTTAAGTGGTTCGTGGTCTTATTAAACGGGGTTATGTCTCTTTAAAGAGAAGGGTTCGATGTAAAGGGGTCAGTGTATTTTAAAGAGAAGGATTCGGTGTAAAGGGGTTATGTCTCTTTAAAGAGTAGGGTTCGATTTAAAGGGATCTGGGCAACATTTCCGGGGTTATTTGTAGGGTTTTTCGCGACCAGCCACCACAATACTACCAGTCCACCACACTACCACACTACCACACTACCACCACTACCACCACTACCACCACTACCACACTACCAGGCTACCTCACTACCACCACTACCACCACACCACCACCACACTACCACCACCACCACTACCACCACCTCCACAACACTACCAGACTACCACCACCACACTACCACACCAACACCACCACCACCACACCAACTGGTTGAGCCACCAGTGTAGCCACACATCACTCATAATCCCACCATCCATTACGCCTCTAAATAAGGACAATCCTTAATTACCCCGAACGCCAATTTATCCCAGGCTAATTAACTGTGCTTGACCAGTATACCTGTGTGAGTGTACCTTATGTGTATACCTATACTGTGAGGGAATGTGTCTGTCTGTCCCGCCTTGTATGTCAGAGGCCTGGGGCTAGCCTCACACAGTATACCTGTGTGAGTGTACCTCATGTGTATACCTATACTGTGAGGGAATGTGTCTGTCTGTCCCGCCTTGTATGTCAGAGGCCTGGGGCTAGCCTCACACAGTATACCTGTGTGAGTGTACCTCATGTGTATACCTATACTGTGAGGGAATGTGTCTGTCTGTCCCGCCTTGTATGTCAGAGGCCTGGGGCTAGCCTCACACAGTATACCTGTGTGAGTGTACCTCATGTGTATACCTATACTGTGAGGGAATGTGTCTGTCTGTCCCGCCTTGTATGTCAGAGGCCTGGGGCTAGCCTCACACAACTTTGCAGGGTGACTGGTCTGGGGTATGGGACAGACATAGGCTGGTCGGAGGGTCGCAGGAGAAAACAGCCTGACATATTGACCCCCATCACGACGATTTTTTGCCACTGGCTGGCCGGCTTTCCTTGTCTTGGAAACAAGGAATTACAAAAAATAAACACCCGCTATTCATACTTTTCCCGTAGTACCATAAAATAACGACTTCAATACTGTCATTTATTGAAGGCTGTCGACCCACCAACGCGTAATTATTCGTTAATGTTTCGTTAATTATAAAGACATAGTTAGACTTGCGATGGGAGCGAACCATCTGGGGGAAAGCGCCAAGCCATTACGACTATATAGCACTGGGAAAGGGGTCGGGATAAGGATTTAGGATGGAATTAAACGGAAGAAGGAGAGAGAGAGAGAGAGAGAGGAAGAGAGACAGAGACAGACCCCGGGCATCGCCGGGTACCGCATTTAGTCACTCCTGAGGTCAATTACCTTAATGGAGCAGTATTTATTTTTATTTATTTGATTATTATTATTGAAAACAGCTGCGGAAATTTTAATTGCTTCAGGGATCTTTATTGATGACTGTCTGTGGGTGTGTTGGGGGGGGGAGAGGGGGGGGCTGGGTGAAGGGGGATTATGGGGGGGGGGAGATGGGGTGTTTGGCTGCTCCATCATTCGAGCACAAACTCTCATAATTACCTGAAATTCAGTCAGCCAGTCAACCAATCAGTCAGTCAGCCAGCCAATCAGTCAGTCAGCCAGACAATCAGCCAGCCAGCCAGCCAGCCAGCCAGCCAGTCAACCAATCAGCCAGCCAGTCAGGGAGCCAGCCAGCCAGCCAGACAGCCAGTCAACCAATCAGCCAGCCAGTCAGGGAGCCAACCAGCCAGCCAGCCAGCCAGCCAGCCAGCCAGTCAACCAATCAGCCAGCCAGTCAAGCAGACAACTAACCAACCAGCCAACTATCCCTAGCCACCAACCAAGTCCTAGTCCTTCCCTAAAGTGATTGGTCACTAATCTCCCTCAGATAAATACCCCACGAATCCATCAGCATTAATCATTTACAATTTACAAAACACACAAAGAGGCCTCATTTTCAACCATTGTTCACGACCCGCTATTTACGGTTTACAACGCCGATGATTGACACATTTGATGTAAATATGATGTATTTACATAGACGTTGTAGCATTGAGAGATCCGGGTGCCATGGAATGGTGAAATTGTCCCAGAATTAGTGATAATTGTTTCATTATATTTTCACCGGGTTGAGCTGGGAGTTTCTGTTGGTGGTCCTGTTGTTTCTGTTGGTGGTCCTGTTGTTCCTGTTGGTGGGTCTGTTGCCGTTGTTATGTTGGTAGTGTAGGTGGCTTAAATATTACTGTGTGTGTGTGTGTGTGTGTGTGTGTGTGTGTGTGTGTGTGTGTGTGTGTGTGTGTGTGTGTTTAACGTGAGTAGATTTTAATATCTTTTGCGATTGGAAGATCACTCTGAGATTAAGTCCAACTAGACCCAATCCTAGGTTGTTTGATTGTTTGTTGGGAGTGTATTGATGTCATTAGTGTCTACAGAGACCAGGCTTTAGCTCCAAAGCCCCGCCACCTAGCTATTGAACCTCGTAGTACAATACTAGTTCAATACCTCAACTACTAGCCCCTACGCTCAGACTTGCTCCTGAAGTTCTGAAGGGAGGTGGCTCCCACGACTTCTGCTTCAGTTGTGTGCCTCAGACACATGTGATTCCTCGTGTGTTTTCTTAGTGCTGTGTTCAGAGGGGAACACACTGAACTGTGTTCACCTTCAGCTTAGTAATAATACATTCGTATAACCCCATGCCACAGGTGAGACAATTGTTCACCAACAACCTTGACGTTACCTTGAGGTGCTTCCGGGGCTTAGCGTCCCCGCGGCCCGGTCGTCGACCAAGCCTCCTGGTTGCCGGACTGATCAACCAGGCTGTTGGACGCGGCTGCTCGCAGCCTGACGTATGAGTCACAGCCTGGTTGATCAAGAATGAATGAGCAAAATGAACAGCATTAAGAACATGAGAATTAAGCAAATTGCTTCATTAGACCCCAAAGTGAGGCAGCTCCTCATTCATATCCACCCAAACTCCTTGTCTGTTATCTTAACACCAATCTGTTATCTTAAGACTTCCGCTCGTCTCATCCGCATAGTCTTAACTGCTCGTTAACTTTTTCTTCGTCCGTGAAGCATGTGTGTTGCGGAGGCTGCATGTATTGTAACCTGTGCAATATATGGTCACTGGGGAGCCTAGGCCCATCCTGGTAGCTAGCTCACTCCAGGTGTGAGGTTGGTCACTGGGGAGCCTAGGCCCATCCTGGTAGCTTGCTCACTCCAGGTGTGAGGATGGTCACTGGGGAGCCTAGGCCCATCCTGGTAGCTTGCTCACTCCAGGTGTGAGGATGGTCACTGGGGAGCCTAGGCCCATCCTGGTAGCTTGCTCACTCCAGGTGTGAGGTTGGTCACTGGGGAGCCTAGGCCCATCCTGGTAGCTTGCTCACTCCAGGTGTGAGGATGGTCACTGGGGAGCCTAGGCCCATCCTGGTAGCTTGCTCACTCCAGGTGTGAGGTTGGTCACTGGGGAGCCTAGGCCCATCCTGGTAGCTTGCTCACTCCAGGTGTGAGGTTGGTCACTGGGGAGCCTAGGCCCATCCTGGTAGCTTGCTCACTCCAGGTGTGAGGTTGGTCACTGGGGAGCCTAGGCCCATCCTGGTAGCTTGCTCACTCCAGGTGTGAGGTTGGTCACTGGGGAGCCTAGGCCCATCCTGGTAGCTAGCTCACTCCAGGTGTGAGGATGGTCACTGGGGAGCCTAGGCCCATCCTGGTAGCTAGCTCACTCCAGGTGTGAGGATGGTCACTGGGGAGCCTAGGCCCATCCTGGTAGCTAGCTCACTCCAGGTGTGAGGATGGTTACTGGGGAGCCTAGGCCCATCCTGGTAGCTAGCTCACTCCAGGTGTGTTGTGGGTTGAATACATTCATATTTAGTAATATGTGACCCGAGTTTAACTACTTGGAGACCTACAAGGAGGAGGAGTGAGAGGAATGGGCAGAGGAGGAAAGGAGAGGGAGAGAGAGAGAGAGAGAGAGAGAGAGAGAGAGAGAGAGAGAGAGAGAGAGAGAGAGAGAGAGAGAGAGAGAGAGAGAGAGAGAGAGGTGATAATGGGGGAAGTAGAGAAGGGTAATGATGGAATATAGAGAAGGAGAGAGGGGAGGATAGTTTGGAGAAAGGGAAAAAGGGAGAGATGGGGGAAAATAGGAGTGTAGGGGGAGGGGAAGGGGAAGAGGGAGCAGAAAAGATGAGGGGAAGATGGGGCACCAATCCCCCCCCCCCCCGGGCACAGCCTGATACCCTATTTACTATACAATAAGCACAGACGAGGGAAGCTTTATCTTTAACACGCTGGTACTTATGGAAGATAAGCTTGGATATAACTCTTTACTCCTCTACTCCTCTTCCTCATAAGTATATCTGTAGAACAAGATGTTTGTCCGAGGATGACACATTGCGGGGTATGGGAGTGTCATAGGCCAGTCGAGGTCGGCCCCTCCTAGTTCCACTTTTCAAGAATTATTGGCATGAATAGCGACCCATGATTTTTTATGAAGTCTGAAATCGGGATGTGCAAAGTTTTAGAAGTTTTTTCAGTGCTTCATAATGCTAAAATTTCAGTGAGAAAGAGGGAAGGAAGAGGGGGAAGTGGAGATGTAAACAAGAGAGAGAGAGGGAGGGGGAGATAAAGGAAGAGAGAGACGAGAGAGAGAGAGAGACCCGGGTACAGCCGGGTATCCCCCATCTAGTACACGTATAAAAGTGTTCGGGGAGAGGCCAGGGCGGACAGCCATTCGAACACGTTGTTTACATCGACTCGCCGTCAGCTGATGGCCACACAGCTGACGGGTGAAGTGGGTGTGGCGGCCCTCTCAAACCATGAATGAGCCCTGTAGGGGGGGCGGGTGAATGGAGGTGTAGGCCATGTTTGTAAGCATGGGAGTAAAAACGTGGGTCGGAAATAGGTTGACATGTGGGCTTGATAGGCGGAGGGCGTGGGTGTTGCTCGCATGAAGAGGGGGGGGGAGAGGGGGGAGAAGGGGGAAGTTGGGGGGAGGGGGGAAGAAAGAGGGAGGGAGGATACCTAATGGTACTACTATATAATACCACCATTACCATATCCCTACTGGTATTTTGTAACTATATCCCCTCAAATCTGTTATCTGTACAGTGAGTAGGGGTATCTGTTGTGAAGTGTATCTGTTGTGAGGGGGGAGCCGTTTTTTAGGAGGGGGGGGGGGCTGTTGTGAGGGTAGGTGGTGTCTTGTGAGATCTTTTCAGTTGTTATGAGAAGGAGGAGGTAGGGGGGGGGGAGGAGGTATCTGTTGCTGTCATTTCCTAATAAATCTGCAATAATTTTTTAATTTAAAGGCTTATTTCATCAAGCCTAATTAGGGAAAGCAAGACTTACACCCGTCATAAGGCTCAGAGTGACACGTGTCTTGTCAACATTCTAACTCGCGAAGTCTAGGGAATTCATACCTTATTTCCTTCGCTGTAATGCTCAAGGTGGTGTGCGCTGCTTGTCCTTTGTTTACCAACACCGTGCCACGTGGCTTTGTTTACAGTCTGCACCAGGCCACGTGGCTTTGTTTACAGTATATGTCAGAACACGTGGCTTTGTTTACAGTCTGTGCCTGGCTACGTGGCTTTGTTTACAGTTGGCGCCTGGCCACGTGGCTTTGTTTACAGTCTGCGCCAGGCCACGTGGCTTTGTTTACAGTCTGTGCCTGGCCACGTGGCTTTGTTTACAGTCTGCCCCTGGCCACGTAGCTTTGTTTACAGTCTGCGCCTGGCCACGTGGCTTTGTTTACAGTCTGCTCCTGGCCACGTGGCTTTGTTTACATTATACGTCAGGACACGTGGTTGAACCCAAAAGGAAACCCAGACAAAATCTTCACCTAAACCCCGCAATCACGAACCGCAACTAATCACCAATTAGTTGCGGAACCATAGCAAAACCTTAACGACAATTGGGACTCAGTTGAACTACTCAAATGGAGGCGGGTTGACACGATTGACACACGTGTCTCTCAGGTCACAGGGAGGGAAGGTGAGAGGGAGATGAAGGGAGGGGTGAGGGGGGAAAGGCAGGGAGAGTGAATGGGAGAAGGAGGGAGGGAGGGGTAACGAGAGAGGGAGGAAGACTGAGGCGAAAGGAAGGGTGGGGTAAGGTAGGAGGAAGTGAGGGAGAGAGGAGAGGGAGAGTGAGGGAGAGAGGGAAGAGGATCGAAGAGGGAGGAGTACAGGGCAAGCGTGAAATACTTCTCTCTTTCCCTCAATGCAAGGTGTGAAAAAGAGCAAGAGATAATGCTGAGGATAAGGGAGAGAGAGAGAGAAACAGAAAGAGAAAGAGAGAGAGGGCGAAAATAAGACAAGAAGAATGAATGAAGGAAAGAATTAAGAAATGAGGGTTGAAAGGAAAGCATGATGGGAATTAGAGAGAAAGAAAATTAGAGGAAAGGACAGGAAGGAAGGAAGGGCAGGAAGGGCAGGAAGCAAGACAAGGAAGGGAAGAGACGCCTGTTTCTTTTCCATGAGGGTCAGTCGTTTGTCAAGACGGGGCCCCACGCATACTAACCCATCACACTCTTAATGGTCTGGCACTGCCCTCGCTCTCTGCCACCCCTCTGGCACTGTCCTCGCTCTCTGCCACTCCTCTGGCACTGTCCTCGCTCTCTGCCACCCCCTCTGGCACTGTCCTCGCTCTCTGCCACCCCCTCTGGCACTGTCCTCCCTCTCTGCCACCCCTTCTGGCACTGTCCTCGCTCTCTGCCACCCCTCTGGCACTGTCCTCGCTCTCTGCCACTCCTCTGGCACTGTCCTCGCTCTCTGCCACCCCCTCTGGCACTGTCCTCCCTCTCTGCCACCCCTTCTGGCACTGTCCTCGCTCTCTGCCACCCCTCTGGCACTGTTCTCGTTCTCTGCCACCCCTTCTGGCACTGTGCCACCCCTCTGGCACTGTCCTCGCTCTCTGCCACCAGTGAAAACCGCCGTGACGACACAAATAACAACGCCGGATTGACCAATCACAGGCATCAAATTACATTACGTCACATACCAGCACCGTGAAACAACCACTAAGAAGCTTTATTTAGCGTGACGTCACATGTAAACAAAACAGGGTAACCAATCGCATGTACCCTTGTTCCTGAAGCCGTGTAAACATTAGAGAGCGACCAATTACGTGCCTTCCCCTCCATGACGTCACGCCCACACACCACAGACCCACTAATCACAGAGAAGCATTTATGTGACGACACAATATTGATCTCAATAATTGACCAATCACAGCCCCAGGACAGTGTAAATAATATAGGTAAATTTGTATTGTTTCTGAGAATTAGAACAGTGAAGAGAGGAAGAAGTGGAAAAGGAATAGGAGGAATAGAGGGAAAGAATTAGAGTGGTGACTGTTGTGTGGGGAGTGACTGTTGTGTGGGTAGTGACTGTTGTGTGGGTGACTGTTGTGTGGGTGGTGACTGTTGTGTGGGGGTGACTGTTGTGTGGGTGGTGACTGTTGTGTGGGGGTGACTGTTGTGTGGGTGGTGACTGTTGTGTGGGTGGTGACTGTTGTGTGGGGGTGACTGTTGTGTGGGTGGTGACTGTTGTGTGGGGGGGTGACTGTTGTGTGGGGGGTGACTGTTGTGTGGGGGGTGACTGTTGTGTGGGTGACTGTTGTGTGGGTAGTGACTGTTGTGTGGGGGTGACTGTTGTGTGGGTGACTGTTGTGTGGGGGTGACTGTTGTGTGGGGGGTGACTGTTGTGTGGGGGTGACTGTTGTGTGGGGGGTGACTGTTGTGTGGGTGACTGTTGTGTGGGTAGTGACTGTTGTGTGGGGGTGACTGTTGTGTGGGTAGTGACTGTTGTGTGGGGGTGACTGTTGTGTGGGTGACTGTTGTGTGGGTGGTGACTGTTGTGTGGGTGGTGACTGTTGTGTGGGTGACTGTTGTGTGGGTGACTGTTGTGTGTGGGGGGTGACTGTTGTGTGGGGGGTGACTGTTGTGTGGGTGGTGACTGTTGTGTGGGGGTGACTGTTGTGTGGGGGGTGACTGTTGTGTGGGTAGTGACTGTTGTGTGGGGGTGACTGTTGTGTGGGTGACTGTTGTGTGGGTGGTGACTGTTGTGTGTGGGGGGTGACTGTTGTGTGGGTGACTGTTGTGTGTGGGGGGTGACTGTTGTGTGGGGGGTGACTGTTGTGTGGGTGGTGACTGTTGTGTGGGTGGTGACTGTTGTGTGGGTGACTGTTGTGTGGGTGGTGACTGTTGTGTGGGTGGTGACTGTTGTGTGGGTGACTGTTGTGTGGGTGACTGTTGTGTGGGGGGGTGACTGTTGTGTGGGGGGTGACTGTTGTGTGGGGGTGACTGTTGTGTGGGGGTGACTGTTGTGTGGGGGTGACTGTTGTGTGGGGGTGACTGTTGTGTGGGTGGTGACTGTTGTGTGGGTGGTGACTGTTGTGGGGGGGGGTGACTGTTGTGTGGGTGGTGACTGTTGTGTGGGGGTGACTGTTGTGTGGGGGGTGACTGTTGTGTGGGGGTGACTGTTGTGTGGGTGGTGACTGTTGTGTGGGGGGTGACTGTTGTGTGGGGGGTGACTGTTGTGTGGGGGTGACTGTTGTGTGGGGGTGACTGTTGTGTGGGTGGTGACTGTTGTGTGGGTGGTGACTGTTGTGGGGGGGGGTGACTGTTGTGTGGGTGGTGACTGTTGTGTGGGGGTGACTGTTGTGTGGGGGGTGACTGTTGTGTGGGGGTGACTGTTGTGTGGGGGTGACTGTTGTGTGGGGGTGACTGTTGTGTGGGTGGTGACTGTTGTGTGGGGGGGTGACTGTTGTGTGGGTGGTGACTGTTGTGTGGGGGGTGACTGTTGTGTGGGTGGTGACTGTTGTGTGGGGG
This sequence comes from Procambarus clarkii, assembly GCF_040958095.1. Taxonomy (NCBI): domain Eukaryota; kingdom Metazoa; phylum Arthropoda; class Malacostraca; order Decapoda; family Cambaridae; genus Procambarus; species Procambarus clarkii. Next base: position 12,623,782 of record NC_091220.1, on the reverse strand, counting down.
GGTGACTGTTGTGTGGGTGGTGACTGTTGTGTGGGGGGGGTGACTGTTGTGTGGGTGGTGACTGTTGTGTGGGCGACTGTTGTGTGGGTGGTGACTGTTGTGTGGGTGGTGACTGTTGTGTGGGTGGTGACTGTTGTGTGGGTGGTGACTGTTGTGTGGGGGTGACTGTTGTGTGGGGGTGACTGTTGTGTGGGGGTGACTGTTGTGTGGGTGGTGACTGTTGTGTGGGGGGGGGTGACTGTTGTGTGGGTGGTGACTGTTGTGTGGGTGGTGACTGTTGTGTGGGTGGTGACTGTTGTGTGGGGGGTGACTGTTGTGTGGGTGGTGACTGTTGTGTGGGTGGTGACTGTTGTGTGGGTGGTGACTGTTGTGTGGGTTTTGACTGTTGTGTGGGCGACTGTTGTGTGGGTGGTGACTGTTGTGTGGGTGGTGACTGTTGTGTGGGTGGTGACTGTTGTGTGGGGGTGACTGTTGTGTGGGGGTGACTGTTGTGTGGGTGGTGACT
>NC_091220.1:12611486-12622777 GCF_040958095.1 Procambarus clarkii | reverse complement strand
ACAGATAAACAGACATTCTCTCATAGTATATTATGGAGCTAAATATTTCCAAAACTAAGTTTTTAATCAAATATATTTCGTATAGAAATATATACTATAATTCACTGATCTCAGGAAAAGGAACAGAAGTTTCCTGCTGTTCAAAATTTGTCCATATTTACATATAACAGACGATCCTGCCAAAGCCTGAAAGTTTTCTCCAGCGACGCGTCTTTGTCAGCGTAAAGGCGTAACTATTCTATTTTTTAGTATTTCACACCACTCTGCTCTTCTCACCAGCGACCACCCACACATTAGACTATAATATTTTTTATATTTATTTATTTAATTTAGTTATTTATATACAAGAAGGTACATTGGGTTTGAGAGAATACATAGCATAGTATTTACAATCTTGTAAAGCCACTAGTACGCGCAGCGTTTCGGGCAGGTCCTTAATCTAACAGATAATTTTTAGTAGGTAAATTCTATCAGAATTAATAAAAAGATAACAAATACATTGCAAGAAAAAAATGAGATGAGAGAGATTAGTAAGTATAGTAAAGCACATTGGTAGATGTATTATAAGAAAGAGATATGCACAGACAGAGGAAGACAGAGCTGCAGACAGTCAGTAGATAATTGGATAATAGATAGATGGATAGACATATAGATAGATAAATAGATGGATGGGTAGAGAGATGGATGGATACACGGATAGATAGACGGATGAGTGGATAGAAAGATAGATGGATGAAAAGAATGATTGATAGAGGGAAAGATGAATGAATAAGTGGATAGATGAATGGATAGATATAAGGGTAGACAAAAAAGATGAAACTAAGTAAAAACTAAGTACAATACTACCTAATAAACTCCATGTAACCTTCCTTACCTCTTAAATGTCAACCTATGTCTTGCTATTTTCAAACAATATTAATTATTGACCAACTTGAATAACTGCTGATATCCGCCATGTATAAACTTGAAGAAAACTGTAGTCTTCTGTTTATTTATTTTAAATTACTTCTGCTGTTCTCTTTCAATTTCTGCTGTTCCATCCATCATGTAATTATTATCATTGTTTTTTCTTTATTTCCCCATTTTTCAATTACATTTATGCTTTGATCTCAAAGCATAAATTACAGAGAACACACATGTGAGGTCACACTACAAGAGCAGGTGTTGTAGAGAACACACAAGAGAGGTCACACTACAAGAGCAGGTGCTGTAGAGAACACACATGAGAGGTCACACTACAAGAGCAGGGTGTTGTAGAGAACACACAAGAGAGGTCACACTACAAGAGCAGGTGCTGTAGAGAACACACAAGAGAGGTCACACTACAAGAGCAGGTGTTGTAGAGAACACACAAGAGAGGTCACACTACAAGAGCAGGGTGTTGTAGAGAACACACAAGAGAGGTCACACTACAAGAGCAGGTGTTGTAGAGAACACACAAGAGAGGTCACACTACAAGAGCAGGTGTTGTAGAGAACACACAAGAGAGGTCACACTACAAGAGCAGGGTGTTGTAGAGAACACACAAGAGAGGTCACACTACAAGAGCAGGTGTTGTAGAGAACACACAAGAGAGGTCACACTACAAGAGCAGGGTGTTGTAGAGAACACACAAGAGAGGTCACACTACAAGAGCAGGGTGTTGTAGAGAACACACAAGAGAGGTCACACTACAAGAGCAGGGTGTTGTAGAGAACACACAAGAGAGGTCACACTACAAGAGCAGGTGCTGTAGAGAACACACACGAGAGGTCACACTACAAGAGCAGGTGTTGTAGAGAACACACAAGAGAGGTCACACTACAAGAGCAGGTGTTGTAGAGAACACACAAGAGAGGTCACACTACAAGAGCAGGGTGCTGTAGAGAACACACACATGTGAGGTCACACTACAAGAGCAGGTGTTGTAGAGAACACACACATGTGAGGTCACACTACAAGAGCAGGTGTTGTAGAGAACACACAAGAGAGGTCACACTACAAGAGCAGGGTGCTGTAGAGAACACACACATGTGAGGTCACACTACAAGAGCAGGGTGCTGTAGAGAACACACACATGTGAGGTCACACTACAAGAGCAGGTGTTGTAGAGAACACACACATGTGAGGTCACACTACAAGAGCAGGTGTTGTAGAGAACACACAAGAGAGGTCACACTACAAGAGCAGGTGTTGTAGAGAACACACAAGAGAGGTCACACTACAAGAGCAGGTGTTGTAGAGAACACACAAGAGAGGTCACACTACAAGAGCAGGTGTTGTAGAGAACACACAAGAGAGGTCACACTACAAGAGCAGGTGTTGTAGAGAACACACAAGAGAGGTCACACTACAAGAGCAGGTGTTGTAGAGAACACACAAGAGAGGTCACACTACAAGAGCAGGTGTTGTAGAGAACACACAAGAGAGGTCACACTACAAGAGCAGGTGTTGTAGAGAACACACATGAGAGGTCACACTACAAGAGCAGGTGCTGTAGAGAACACACACGAGAGGTCACACTACAAGAGCAGGGTGCTGTAGAGAACACACACGAGAGGTCACACTACAAGAGCAGGTGTTGTAGAGAACACACACGAGAGGTCACACTACAAGAGCAGGGTGCTGTAGAGAACACACAAGAGAGGTCACACTACAAGAGCAGGTGCTGTAGAGAACACACACGAGAGGTCACACTACAAGAGCAGGGTGCTGTAGAGAACACACAAGAGAGGTCACACTACAAGAGCAGGGTGCTGTAGAGAACACACATGAGAGGTCACACTACAAGAGCAGGTGCTGTAGAGAACACACAAGAGAGGTCACACTACAAGAGCAGGGTGCTGTAGAGAACACACAAGAGAGGTCACACTACAAGAGCAGGTGCTGTAGAGAACACACACGAGAGGTCACACTACAAGAGCAGGGTGCTGTAGAGAACACACAAGAGAGGTCACACTACAAGAGCAGGTGCTGTAGAGAACACACAAGAGGTCACACTACAAGAGCAGGGTGCTGTAGAGAACACACAAGAGGTCACACTACAAGAGCAGGGTGTTGTAGAGAACACACAAGAGAGGTCACACTACAAGAGCAGGGTGCTGTAGAGGACACACAAGAGGTCACACTACAAGAGCAGGGTGCTGTAGAGAATACACAAGAGAGGTCACACTACAAGAGCAGGTGCTGTAGAGAACACACAAGAGAGGTCACACTACAAGAGCAGGTGCTGTAGAGAACACACAAGAGAGGTCACACTACAAGAGCAGGTGTTGTAGAGAACACACAAGAGAGGTCACACTACAAGAGCAGGTGCTGTAGAGAACACACAAGAGAGGTCACACTACAAGAGCAGGTGCTGTAGAGAACACACAAGAGAGGTCACACTACAAGAGCAGGTGCTGTAGAGAACACACAAGAGAGGTCACACTACAAGAGCAGGTGTTGTAGAGAACACACAAGAGAGGTCACACTACAAGAGCAGGTGCTGTAGAGAACACACAAGAGAGGTCACACTACAAGAGCAGGTGCTGTAGAGAACACACAAGAGAGGTCACACTACAAGAGCAGGTGCTGTAGAGAACACACAAGAGAGGTCACACTACAAGAGCAGGTGTTGTAGAGAACACACAAGAGAGGTCACACTACAAGAGCAGGTGTTGTAGAGAACACACAAGAGAGGTCACACTACAAGAGCAGGTGTTGTAGAGAACACACAAGAGAGGTCACACTACAAGAGCAGGTGTTGTAGAGAACACACATGAGAGGTCACACTACAAGAGCAGGGTGTAAGGGGCACAATATACACCTCAGACATACGCATCAATAAGACTCTTAAGAGTAATACAATACTTCAGAAGAAGTATTTACCGTTCCTCGTAGGGTTCAACAGGCACTTCAGAATGGCAGGCGGCGAAGATTGGGGTCTTGAGCACCGCGCACTGGTCGGCCGCCCACACCTTCCTGTGCGGGTGTAGGCTGCATGTGTCCTGTGGTGTGTGCAACACCGCCTCGTTAACACATTAATATTAATGACAATAATGAACCTCAATATGCAACTACGATCAAACAATATGAATGATATATAATGAGATGATGAATGATATACAGTTATCTAGAACAGAATTTAAAACACATCTAAGTTTATTCTATATATTTTTACTTAAGCCAAATAATCAAAAAGAACTTTTGTTTACTTAACGACTTTCCTATCTTTAATAAATGTTCTGTTAATAAACTTGATACAAAAGCCAATTCATATTTTGTTTTGTTTTTCAGAAATAAAAATCGCCGTAAAATCTTCAGTAGTTTGAATCTTCATATAATGTGAATTAAGAACTGCCACAATAAAATTTGAACTAAAAATCTCCATTCGTGTATTTTCTCACTTTAAGAAGAGGTAGATGAGCCTGAAGGAATATGAAGCAATGCATGAAGACACTTGTGACTTGCCTTGATCAAAATACTGTCGGGGCAGTAGTTCTGTAGCCTCCAGGAGTCCCCGAAGATCTTGACGGAGACCTCACTGGAGCCTCCTGATGGTGTCTGGAAGTCGTCCTGTTCGTCGCCATTGTAGTTCCCACACAAACCTCTCACCTGCGCCACACACACACAAGCAGCAAATCAATTTTGTTTAATTACAGTTATTATTACTATCACACATTGAACTCAACCCCCCTGCAAGAGACTCGAACCCAGAAAGCACAGATGTTCGCCAACCTGTACATAACTAGTACGCTGACCATATTCACGACAACATTTACGATTTCTATGTGTTGTTATTGGGTTACGTTAGGCTTCGGGTGTTTTGTTACACCATTTTGTGTCCTTAGTGACCACTGGAGAGGACGGCGTGAGTGTCCAAGGAAGGTGTCATGTCAAGCGTGAGAAGACCGCGCCTGGTGTCTACACCACAACTCACAGATTGATTGACGAAGATTAAGCCACCCAAAAGGTGGCACGGGCATGAATAGCCCGTAAGTGGAGGCCTTTTTGAGCCATTACCAGTATCAATAGATGATACTGGAGGTCTGTGGACGTGCGACTGCACCCTGCGTGACGGAAGATGTCTCCCGTAGACAACTCACAAGGATCAGCATACACATGTAGTCTTAGGGAACATTTGACAGCGGCTGGGATTATGCTGCTTCTTTGTAATGCTTTCCTCCGAATAAGTTGCAAGAATATTTTAAATAATGTAATGTACTTAACTGAAAATAACAAAATAATCAATTGCTGCCTTTTTTCTCGGTGGTGATGCCTGCCTGCCTGCCCGTGAGAAGAGGCGTGATGATGATGATACTGTAAGCCAGACTTGTGTAAGGTTAGGTTAGGTTTGTGTAAGGTTAGCGTGGCCTGCAGGGGTAGCTTACCTTGCCCTTCCAGACAGGGTCGAGTCTGAGGTAGGCGCGGGTGCCACGGTCCCACTGTAGCACCAGCCCCATGTCCGTCACCTCCGCGAACACGAACAATCCAGCCTCACGGATGATGGTTCGTGTCATATTTCTGAAAGTCATAACAAACAAATGATATCACTTCACACCACCTGGCCCCACAAGGTGTAAGACTGACCTGGTGGGTGTACCTGGCCCCACAAGGTGTAAGACTGACCTGGTGGGTGTAGGCTTGTTGCGGGAGAACTCTACAGCCTCGAGGGCGTCGCCGGAGCCCACTCTGAGGGTGATGGACTTAGCGCAGGTGACCCCGTCCGTCCCACACGGCACATTCTGCGCACCACACACACACACGCCATCATCAACAACATGTAGGCTCACATGTGCGTCTAGCACACTACTCACAATATATTAATACTATATCTCATATATTAATCTAAACGGTATTCTATTTACATTAACAATATTATTGTACTCACAGGAATCACAATAGATTCAGATTCAGATTCAGATTCAGATGTTTATTCAGGTAAGGTATATACATACAAGTGATGTTACATTAAAGGATTGATATATAGATAGAGCTAGTACATACAATGCCTAAAGCCACTATTACGCAATGCGTTTCGGGCAAGAAAAAACATTAATATCTAGAACTTAATACTAATTGAGCATAAAGAATAAAAGATGTTGAGAACAAATACAAATAAAGATAAAAAAAAAGGGGGAACATGACTGAAAAAGCAGCACAAATACAATAGGTTGACAAACAGTGTTGATTAAAAAAAAAGAAAAAAAAAAAGAAAATAACAGACATGGGTTGACAATAGAGGAGTGAGGTAGATTACAGGGAATTTATTAGGTAGTGTTTAGTTTTTATCTTAAACTGGTTGAGAGAGGTACAGTCTTTAACATGGTTGGGAAGGTCATTCCACATTCTGGGCCCCTTGATTTGCAGAGCATTTCTAGTTTGATTAAGACGTACTCTAGGAATATCAAAACTGTATTTATTTCTGGTGTGGTGCTCATGGGTTCTGTTACAACCTTCTATGAAGCTTTTAAGATCAGGATTGGCATTATAGTTTAGCGTTTTAAATATGTATAATACACATGAGAGAATGTGCAGTGACTTAATATCTAACATATTAAGAGATTTGAGTAGGGGTACCGAGTGATGTCTGGGGCCAGAGTTGGATATTGTTCTAATAGCGGCTTTGTGCTGGGTAATTAGAGGACGTAAGTGATTTTGGGTAGTAGAACCCCAAGCACAAATACCATAGTTGAGATAAGGATAGATAAGGGAGTAATAGAGAGTCACCAGAGCAGGGCGTGGTACATAATATCTGATCTTAGAAAGAATGCCCACAGTTTTTGAAACTTTTTTTGATATATTTAGAATGTGTCCCTGGAAATTCAGCTTGTGGTCAATGAGAATGCCAAGGAATTTGCCATCTAATTTGTTACAAATTTGGGTATTGTTTATTTTGAGATTTATAAGACTAGAGGATTTATTGCCAAACAGAATATAGAAGGTTTTGTCAATGTTAAGGGTGAGTTTGTTGGCAGTTAGCCAAAGATGGACTTTATTTAGCTCAGTATTTACTGTGGCATTTAGAGCAAGAGGGTCAGGACTGGAGTAAATGAAGGTTGTGTCGTCAGCAAATAGAATTGGTTTGAGGTGTTGGGAGGCATTTGGAAGGTCATTAATGTAGATGAGAAAGAGGAGAGGGCCAAGTATGCTGCCCTGAGGAACACCAATGTTGATGGGTAGGGTGGGAGAAATTGTATTATTCACAGAAACATATTGGAGCCTGTCAGTAAGGTAGGACTCGAGGTATTGTAGGGAGTGTCCTCTGACTCCATAATGATGTAGTTTAAGAAGAAGGTTTTGGTGGTTGACAGTATCAAAAGCTTTACGCAGGTCCACAAATAACCCAACAGGGAGCTCCTTATTATCAAGAGCTGTATGAATCAAGTTAAGCATACTAATAAGTGCATCGTTAGTGCTTTTTTTGGGTCTGAAGCCATATTGGCAAGGGCTAAGTATATTGAGTTTGGCTAGATATGAGTAAAGCTGCTTGTATATAAGTTTTTCAAAAATTTTTGACAAGTTTGGCAGGATTGATATAGGTCTGTAGTTGTTAACATCTGTGGGGTCACCACATTTGTGGACAGGCGTTACTCTCGCTTTTTTTAGAATATCTGGAAAGGTTTGGAGTTCAAGTGACTTGTTGAAGAGCAAAGCAATAGCAGGGGCTAAAGATCTGGAGGCTTTTTTGTAAATTAAAGTTGGTATCTCCTCAAGGGCACCAGACTTGGTTTTAAGGGAAAGGATTATCTCATTGACGTCAGTGGAGTTAATAGGCTTTAGGTACAGAGACTGTGGATAGTTACCTGTAAGATAGTCCTTAATGTCAGTACTGGAAGATGGAATATCATTTGCAAGGGATGAACCAATGGAAGAGAAGAACCTATTGAACTCAATAGCAGAATCAGAGGCTGAAAGCTGACCATCGTTATTAGACAGGAGAGTCGGTTTGTTATTTAAAGATTTCTTTGATCCCAATATTTGTGAAATTGTGCTCCAAGTTTGTTTAATGTTGCTCTTTATTTGAGTAAATTTATCTTCGTAGTAATTAGTTTTGGCTCGTCTAATTATCTTAGTTAGCAATAATGAGTAATTCTTTGAGAATTCTTTGGAGACAATTCCTAACCTATACTTCTTCTCAAGGTCGTGTTTTTTGTTAATGGATTTCAGTATTCCCTTTGTAAGCCAAGGATTGTTAAGCCTTTTGCTTGTGACTTGTTTTGTAAGCCTAGGACAGTGGGTGTTATAAAGGCTAAGAGTTGTTTGTAGAAAAGATTGCACGTGATATGTATAGCGTGATATGCGTGATATGTCACGCGTGATATGTCAAATGAACGAATACACAAGGGCCGTGATGAGGGTTCGAATCTACGTCCGGGATTAGTCGACTGCGCCACGACATTGTTAAAAGAATTGCAACCGGGAGAGATTGGGAGTGAGGGCAGTAGCACTCCCGGTTGCAATTCTTTTAACCATGTCGTGGCGCAGTCGACTAAGGCGCGTGTGGGATCATCCCGGACGTAGGTTCGAACCCTCATCACGGCCCTTGTGGACTTGTTCAATATGATAGTCAAACTAAGTTACTTTGAAACAAGTTTAATGATAAACTCTGTACTCTAATCTTTGCAGTATTTTACACATACAAATGTATATATATTTAACTATTTACTCCTAATATTCTAAACAATCAAATTGATTTTCAATTGGAGTGAGATGTTGTGTTGACATACCTGTATGATGACTTCGAAGTGATCAGCCGTGGAGGCCTTGCCCTTGGCCAGGAGGTAGTCACAGGTGCCGTAGAACTCGTAGAGGCGCCCGTCGAAGGTCTTGTAGTGGGAGTCCCCCCACGCCGTACAGATGCCCGGGCACTGGTGCTCTGTGCACGCCCACTGCCCGCCCTCACACGTGCTGTGGGAGGCAACACTTCACACACCACACACACACACACCTGCCCCCGGGCACTGGTGCTCGGTGCCCGCCCTCACACGTGCTGTGGGAGGCAACACTTCACACCACACACACACACCTGCCCCCGGGCACTGGTGCTCTGTGCACGCCCACTGCACGCCCTCACACGTGCTGTGGGAGGCAACACTTCACACACCACACACACACACCTGCCCCCGGGCACTGGTGCTCGGTGCACGCCCACTGCCCGCCCTCACACGTGCTGTGGGAGCCAACACTTCACACATCACACACACACACCTGCCCCCGGGCACTGGTGCTCTGTGCACGCCCACTGCCCGCCCTCACACGTGTTGTGGGTGGCTACACTTCACACACCACACACACACACCTGCCCCCGGGCACTGGCAGAAGAGATGAAAATCATAGAGAAAATAGTAGGTTTAGGAGAAGGCTCAAAGGAAAATGTCAGTGATCTTAGAAGAATAGGAAAATATGAGAAAGAAAAGAACCGCCCCTTAAGGGTGACCTTTAATGGAGTGAAAAACATGATGGAAGTGCTAAGAAATGCCAGGAAACTGCAGAGTGATGAGGTTGGCAAATTTTGGTCAATAAGACAAGACCTCTCCAAGGAAGACAGAGAAAAGCTGAAAATGAACCTAATTGAGGCAAAACGTCTAAATGGGAATAGAAATGAAGAAGACAGAAATTCTTTTTTTTACAAAGTGACAGGGACTGGAAAGCTTGTGAAATGGTACATAAAAACAAAGCAACAAGATCATTAGTGGAAGGGGGAGTAAAGAGCAAAGGAAAAGGGAACATGTTCCTGAAAATTGTATATACCAACATAGATGGAGTGAGGTCAAAAACTTTGGAGTTGCAAGATATAATCCAGCTTAGGGTCCCAGATATTGTTGCATTATCAGAGACGAAACTTGAAGGAAATATAATAAATGAAGTCATATTCCCAAGAGGCTACTCAGTTTGGAGACGTGACAGGAAAACTAGGAAGGGAGGAGGAGTGGCTGTACTGGTGAAAAAACACCTGAAGGTAAAAGAGTTAATACTTGAAAACCCTCGAGATATTGACATAATGGCATTGCAGGTCTGGAATCAGGATGATAAGCTGATAATTGTAAATACCTACAGCCCACCTGCAAGCAACACATGGACAAAGGAAGAACTGGATGACAAACGAGAGGGCCTCATAATGGTCATGAGAGATATTATTGTACAAGCAGATAAAGATAAATCACGACTGTTGATACTGGTTGACTTCAACTTTAGAGCAATAGACTGGGAGGCCTATGAAGCAAGGACGGAGGACTTTTGGACATGCAGATTTGTGAACCTCATTCTGGAGACATTCTTGTATCAACACATAAAGCAAGCCACAAGAATGAGGGAAGGAGATGTACCGTCAGTACTGGATCTAGTATTCACCAGGAAAGAAGAAGAGATTTTTGACATCCAGTACCTTCCTCCCTTGGGAAAGAGTGATCACGTCCTGTTAGACATTAAATATGCTTTAAGATATCATCTAGAAGAAAATGGGGACATTGAAACAGTTGATAAACTCGATTTAAGGAGAGGCAACTATGGGGAACTTCGAAATTTTTTTTAATGAGTGTAATTGGACAGAATTGTTGCTAGGCAGGGAAGTAAATGAAATGTATGCCAAATTTTTAAAACTATACGAGGAAGGCACACAAACATTCATACCAAAACAGAGATGCAGGGCCAGAAAACAGGATTGGTTCGACAGAAATTGTGAGAGGGCAAGAGACCAAAAGACACAAAAATGGAATCAGTATAGGAAGAGGCCAAACCCCCAAACATACCAGCGATACAAAGATGCGAGAAACAACTATACGGCAGTAAGGAGAGAGGCAAAAAGAAATTTTGAAAAAGGGATAGGGGATAAATGTAAAACAGAACCGGGCCTATTCTACAAATTCATAAACAACAAATTGCAGGTAAAGGATAATATCCAGAGGTTGAAAATGGGAAACAGATTCACGGAAAATGAAAAGGAAATGTGTGAAACATTAAATGAAAAGTTCCAAAGTGTGTTTGTACAAAATGAAATCTTCAGAGAACCAGACACAATAAGAATTCCAGAGAACAACATAGAGCACATAGAGGTGTCTAGAGATGAAGTGGAAAATATGCTAAAGGAGCTCGGGAGGAACAAAGCAGCTGGCCCAGATGGCGTTTCACCATGGGTTCTGAGAGAATGTGCATCTGAGCTCAGCATTCCACTTCACCTGATCTTTCAGGCATCCCTGTGTACAGGAATCGTAGCAGACGTGTGGAAACAGGCTAACATAGTTCCAATCTACAAAAGTGACAGCAGGGAAGACCCCCTTAATTATAGACCTGTATCATTGACAAGTGTAATAGTGAAAGTATTGGAAAAG
>NC_091220.1:12468986-12606486 GCF_040958095.1 Procambarus clarkii | reverse complement strand
TTGACTGAGAATATTACGAACCACGAAGTTGCCCATTTAATTATACAACACAATATGACAGTCTCTCTATATATCTTTGTCTCAATATTAACTTGTTTATTACAATTATTGAATAAATAAATAATGTCTGATAGTTGAGTTTGTGTAAGTGAATTAATGAGAAGAACGTACCACACTGGCGCACCTCAGCCCGCCAGTCGACGAGGACGCCCTTCCTGGCGCACTCCTTGCTGTAGGCGGCCAGCACGGGGCAGAGGCAGCCGTCCATCTTGGTCTCACACGAGCACATGTCGTACAGACAGTCACGGTAGTATGGGTCAGGGTCCACCTCCAGGTGACACGCTACACAAACACAACATTGTCTCAACAACAACACCACACGTATATAGATTTAAACTAGCTAAACACAGATGCCGAAGAAATATAAGAAAATTCACTTTCGCAAACAGAGTGGTAGACGGTTGGAACAAGTTAGGGGAGAAGGTGGTGGAGGCCAAGACCGTCAGTAGTTTCAAAGCGTTATATGACAAAGAGTACTGGGAAGACGGGACACCACGAGCGTAGCTCTCATACTGTAACTACACTTAGGTAATTACACTTAGGTAATTACTGGTACAGCGTCACACAACACTCTTACGGTCCCTTGTGATTGGTGTAGACTTCAAGTTAATACCATGACCCAATCTCACGTACACATAAACCCAGAATAATAATACTTGTTAATGGAATGCAATTAATCCCACAGCCCCAATCTCAATATAATTATAAATCATAGTAATTTTCAGTCAAATCCCAATGTTTAGTTTCGTCAGTATGGTATTACTAAGATACGACAAGGAAGCATCACGTAAGACAATGAACAACAATACACTCTCTGCCTGAATACCAAATAAACATGATTAAGCCATAAGGTATATCTACCAAAGATACTTGGTTCCGGGGATCAACGTCCCCGCGGCCCGGTCTTTCACCTGGCCTCCTGGTTGGTGGTCTTGTTGTAATGACCGCTTACCCTGTCGTAATAACCGCGGCCTCTATTGTAATAACCCAATGTTCCCCAGTATTAATCCTGTTATCTTGTTATCTCTCGTGATCGTAATATACGCTCTCTGTTGTACATCTCTGTCTCTCTCCACTCAATACCCCAGCTTAACACTGTTACAGTCCAGCATGACCCCTCACTGGACTGCCACGTATCTAAGAGGAATATTAAATGAGGAAGATACACCCAGGACACGGGTTATTCGCTTATTACTAATTATAAAATAAAAACCATTAAAGCACTGCCACCACCTTCCTGACCAACCATACCTGAATGTGTCTATCACCGATCCCCCAGGAAGGCCAGGAATCAGCAACCATGGGACTCCGGGTAATATGAATTTCAGTAATAAATTTTGGAAAATTAGTTTGTGTAATTTACGTTACTAATTTAAATCCAAGGGCAACTTTAGTATCTATTAATAGTAGGAGAACCTGGGGCTTCCAATACAACACCTAAAAATGACAAAGTAGCAAAATATATCAAAGGGGAGTTAAGTGAATACCACTGGACAAGCTATACAATTTATTTTATGAAACATGTAAATTAAGACAATTTGGACACATCACCTATTCTATTTCCCTAGAGGCACAATGGATATTTACCGAGGACACGAAAACTCAAGTGCTACTATACCTTAAACACCCGCACTACGGCCACGATGTTGATGGCTGCCCTCAGCCCCGAGGATACGGGCTTGCGGCCCTGTTCCTAATACACTCCCAAGACACACTGATGAAATTTAGTTTTTCCAACTTATTGCTGGGAAGGATTGCTCCTCCCATCATCTAATACAGCCCCAGGGCTCCACCCATTATTTTGGCCCTGGCCAACCATTTAACACGTAGGCCTGAGGTCTGGCTCTCTAGGGCCAATAAGGACTTGGCCCTTATCTCAGACCAATCACCTTCACTGATCTGTCGTGGAAAGCTACATGAATTTCTGAAGATTGAGTCAGCTCTCCCCAGCTAGAGAAGGGGGACAAGGCGCGTCTATGGAGCCCAGGCACCTGCGAGCAATGTTTACAAAACTGATAATTTATGTTCAAGCCTGTCTCCTCTAAGATAGGAGTAGGGACATTTGACTCTGCCTGGTATGGGGAAGGCCGCTGCTGAGAGGGACAGAGAGGGATGAGAGGGGGTGGAAAGGGAAATATCTGAGTGGGGAAGTTGAGTTGGAGAAGCCAAGGTATCCACGACCACCCTACCCTCAGGTCAACCTCTTGACCCTGACAAATGGGCGACAGGGGGGGGGGGAAGAGGAGGAGACGAATGACGGCCAAGGGGAGGGGAGAAGGACGGAGGGGAGAGGGAGAAGGAAAGGAGGGGAGAAGGGGAGGGAAAAGAGGGGAGAAGGGAGGGGAGTTGTAATGATCTGGGGCTCAGATCATTGGTTCTCCCTTCTCCCCTCTTTTCCCTCCCCTTCTCCCCTCCTTTCCTTCTCCCTCTCCCCTCCGTCCTTCTCCCCTCCCCTTGGCCGTCATTCGTCTCCTCCTCTTCCCCCCCCCCTGTCGCCCATTTGTCAGGGTCAAGAGGTTGACCTGAGGGTAGGGTGGTCGTGGATACCTTGGCTTCTCCAACTCAACTTCCCCACTCAGATATTTCCCTTTCCACCCCCTCTCATCCCTCTCTGTCCCTCTCAGCAGCGGCCTTCCCCATACCAGGCAGAGTCAAATGTCCCTACTCCTATCTTAGAGGAGACAGGCTTGAACATAAATTATCAGTTTTGTAAACATTGCTCGCAGGTGTCTGGGCTCCATAGACGCGCCTTGTCCCCCTTCTCTAGCTGGGGAGAGCTGACTCAATCTTCAGAAATTCATGTAGCTTTCCACGACAGATCAGTGAAGGTGATTGGTCTGAGATAAGGGCCAAGTCCTTATTGGCCCTAGAGAGCCAGACCTCAGGCCTACGTGTTAAATGGTTGGCCAGGGCCAAAATAATGGGTGGAGCCCTGGGGCTGTATTAGATGATGGGAGGAGCAATCCTTCCCAGCAATAAGTTGGAAAAACTAAATTTCATCAGTGTGTCTTGGGAGTGTATTAGGAACAGGGCCGCAAGCCCGTATCCTCGGGGCTGAGGGCAGCCATCAACATCGTGGCCGTAGTGCGGGTGTTTAAGGTATAGTAGCACTTGAGTTTTCGTGTCCTCGGTAAATATCCATTGTGCCTCTAGGGAAATAGAATAGGTGATGTGTCCAAATTGTCTTAATTTACATGTTTCATAAAATAAATTGTATAGCTTGTCCAGTGGTATTCACTTAACTCCCCTTTGATATTGTGACGATAATCTCCTTCAAGAGATTGAGCCTGCTCTTCCCTCCAAAATTACGTCTTCACAACTATATAAAAGACTATGGAAGAAATGTCCAACAACGACAACAAACACCAGCAAGGCTTGCCAGGGTGAGCAGAAACGTATGCAACCAGCCACCTGTTCGAACTCCAACCACCAAACTACCCGTTGATCGCTACGACTCCGCTGATTGGTCGCCGGTCTGGCTGCACCTGCACTCGCCCCCCAATACTACCCGATGTCTGGGGTCGCCCCAACATCAGTCTTCAGAATGTTCCGTGCTTTCGTAGCCAGCACACCTCCCAGCTAGACTCTAGAGTGTACTGAGAGAGGTGGTGGCTTTAAGCCAATATTCCAGCACCTCCCACTTACTGTTGTATTGCACTTCTTGTTATTTTGCCTTAACGTAACTTTTCATTTTGTCATTTAAGTATTCTTATTATTTTGATTCATTGATTTTATTATAAGAATTTGTTTGTGCATTATTTTCATGTTTTGATTTATTTAACGTCATTAAAATTTCATTGTTAAAGTTTTACTTGTGTTTTGTGTGTCTTCTCCTTACCTTACCACAGACGAAGTTCCAGTTTTTTCTATTTTTTTTTTATAACTATGTGACGAGGCCATACCCCTAGCCTTAAACAGCCGAACACCAACGCGTTACCGTCACAAGTTATATGGGGGCCTGTCCGGGAGCCTCACTCAGGTACTGGTGCCAAGTGGTAATTTATGGTAAGCGTATTTAACTTTGTTAACGTAGCTTTACTATTTTTCATTCAATTTCATTTTTTATAAGGTGCGGTGTATTGTGCATTACGAGAGTAACATATAGTGAAGGTGAGACAACTTTGGATTACGTGGTGACTGTAGGCCGCAGTCATACTCTTAATTGGTCATCTCTCCCTCCATGTTATTACTCGTATTTACCATCTATGTCCCTTGAATATTTCTCATTCTGACAGATCATCATATTGGTACCCTGGTACTGTGGTCTGCCCCGGGTCAAGAGTACCCAATCTTCTGCAATCTGACTGTAGGAGGACAAAGAGGGCCATAGTTCCTCTAGCTCGAACTTTAGTTGCTGAATTGGGACCTCAGCAGCAGTTCTCGTCACCAGTTGACACCTCGCACCCCTACACGTCAGTCAGAGATGATGATACATACAACGGTAGGGAATTAGCTTATTTTTTCAGAGCACAAAAGTTCGCTAATTCTGTAAGTATCATATTAAATTCAGTGGGAAAAACTTGCTTTATGTCCTATAGAGACTTGGCAAGGTATGCCTACATTCTTGGACTACCAATTTTACTTTTGAAGCATTTAACTGTTTCATTTGTTTTCGAAACTTTGTTTCATTTGTTAGTAGGATTTTCTTGCCCTTATTCTCTTACATGAGTACCGGGTACAAGATTTCCTGCGCCCTTGATTTAATTTAATCATTTAATATCTTTCACTTAACGTTAATTGTTAAAGATCACACAGGATAGGTGCCAGTTGCCACGTTGTCCTGTTTCTGACATTTCATTATTGAACATTCGTGTACCTTTATTTGCTAATTTCACCATGTTTCGTCTCCAAACTTTCCGTGCAAATCCAGCAGGTGAAATAGGGACTTTGAGTCGTGCCAAGAGGACTGAACTACAAACTCTTGCACATGAGTATCAACTAGAAGTTCCCTACCAAGCCAACAAAAATGACCTACACAACCTGTTGCTGGATTACTATTTAGAGCAAGGTAAGATAGACTCTGAAACTCATGAAACTTACTATATTGCAGAGAAAACTGACTTGGCTACGATGAAACTTAAACTAGAGCTGGCCAAGATTGAACGTGAGCAGCAAAGAGAAGCAGCTGCCATACGAAGGGAAGAGCACGAACGCGAAGCTGCTTTGAGGAGAGACGAACAAGAACGTGAAGCTGCCTTGAGGAGAGACGAACAAGAACGCGAAGCTGCTTTGAGGAGGGAAGAACAAGAACGAGAAATCACCCTCAGAGAACGTGAAGCTGCCTTGAGGAGAGACGAACAAGAACGTGAGGTTGCACTACTCCAGGAGCGGGAACGAGTACAGCTTGAAACCAAACGACGCGAGTTGGAGATGCAACGCGAACATGACAAGCAACAAGCGACTCTGGCTCTAGAGTGTCGTCAACGCGAAATCTCCTTGGAAACTTCACACTTCACTCAACGCCAACAAGCTACTGCCAATCTTCCCGTCAGTTTTAATATATCACATGCAAGTAAGTTAATGCCATCCTTTGTAGAAGCAGAAGTTGATGTGTTCTTTACCACCTTTGAAACCCTTGCTAATCAACTCAGTTGGCCTGTCGACCAATGGGCAACACTTCTCAGAGTCCATCTTACAGGTAGAGCTGCAGTCACACTCAGTACTTTGGCGTCTGAGAATGACTACTACACTCTGAAACAAGCAGTGTTAGACGCCTACCTACTTTCCACCGAAAGTTATAGAAGGAAATTCCGTGACCACCTGAAGGCAAGTACCACTACCTTCCTCGAGTTTGCTAACACGAAACGGAGGTATTTCATGAAATGGCTGGAAGCAGCACATGTCTCTACTTTTACAGAACTCGTGAACCTGATGCTTGTTGAAGAATTCTTGAGACGTGTGCCGCCTCCTGTCCGCCTCTACTTAGCAGATAAAGAAGAAACCGACTACCTGAAGTGTGCTAAGTCGGCTGACACTTACAGCCTCATCCACCGGCTGACACCTGAACCATCCTCCAGTAAGAAGTCGTGGTACAGTTACGAGAAGGTGAGCCCCGATCAAGCTGGTTCACAACTGTACTGCAAGTATTGTAGACTCTATGGACATACCATAGACAAGTGTGGTAAGTCTCAATACAAGGGAACCACTGACCAACAACGACCCAAACCAACTCCTCCTAAGTCCGGTAAGCCTGTGATGAATGTTGGTGTTGATGTTAATGATCTTTCTCTTTTCAGTAACCACCTGTATACTGGAACTGTCTCTGCCAACGGTTCAAATCCGGAGGGACGTTTCAAATTGAAGATCTTGAGGGACACAGCGGCTCTACAATCGATCATCTTGAAGTCGGCTGTGCCCAACATAGTCTACACCGGGGAAACGGTCTTCATCACTGACCTCACTGCTACTACTCCATACCCTCTCGCCAGAGTCCACCTGGATTGTCCCTACGTGAACGGGGAAGTCCAAGTCGCCGTCAGGGAAAAGCCTTTTCCCATGCCTGGAGTGCAACTTCTCCTAGGCAACGACTTGGCAGAAGACCTGCAACCAACCAACCTGATCGTCATGGACAAACCCCAGGTGTGTAACTCTGTGCCAAGTAACCCTATTCTCGAGTATGTTCCAGCAGAGGTTCAAGAGAGTGATGAAGTTTCTCCTCCGGTTCTCGTGACCACCCGTGCACAAGCCGCACGTCCACAGCCAGCTGACTCTACTGCTACCGCTGTCCCTCAAGACCCTCAGAAACTACCCCCGCATCTGACCAAGTTGGAGTTCCGTAAGTTGCAGAGGGAAGATCTTACTTTAACACCATTGTTTTTCCAGGCTGAGACTCAACCCGACAGTATTCCTGGGTTCTTCCTAGAGAACGACTTGCTCTACCGCAGATATAGACCCAGTAAACTGAAGGAGGAGGACGATTGGGCCAACACCGAACAACTTGTGATTCCCACCAGCCTGCGGCCCACTATTCTACACCTGGCCCATGGAGCATTCTCCCACTACGGCTTCAACAAGACTTACCATGGGATTCGTCAAGACTACTACTGGCCAGGTATGGTAAATAACGTCAAACAGTACGTAAAACAGTGTCATACATGTCAGATGGCAGGCAAACCGAACGTCTCCATTCCCAGAGCACCACTGATTCCCATACAGGTGCCTGCGGAACCTTTCCACAGACTCATAATAGACTGTGTTGGTCCTTTACCTCGGACCAGTTCAGGTAACGCCTACATCCTAACCATCCTGTGTCCTACCACCAGATTTCCCATAGCAGTTCCAGTGAAGAACATCACGGCTGCTACGGTTATCAAACATCTACTGAAGATCTTCACTCAATACGGATTTCCCAGGGAGATTCAAAGTGACTGTGGCACCAACTTCACCAGTGATCTCTTCAAAAGAACACTGGAGGAGTTCAACATCAAACAGGTATTGTCCAGCCCCTATCATCCTGCTTCACAGGGTTCTCTTGAACGTAGTCATCAGACCATCAAAGCACTCTTGAAAAAGTTTTGTAGTGAAACCTCAAAGGATTGGGATAAGCAGATTGACCTAATAATGTGTATTTTCAGAAGTCTCCCCAATGAGTCCCTAGGAGTATCTCCTTATGAGATGCTCTACGGCCGTAAGTGCCGTACTCCCCTTAAGGCTTTCAAAGACTCTCTCAGAGATGCCACCTTCAGTGAGCATCAGAATGTGCCCCAGTTTCTTCAAAACCTTCAACACATTCTAGAGAGAGTCCACCGCTTTGCTCATGATAATCTATTGAAAGCCCAGGTGAGAATGAAGACTCATTACGACCAGACCAGCAAAGTAAGAAAATTCAAGCCGGGAGACTTCGTCCTTGCTTATTTCCCTATCCCAGGTTCACCTTTACAAAACAAATTTTCAGGACCCTACTGCGTCAAAGAGTGCAGAAACAACAACGCATACGTCATAGAGACTCCAGATAGGCGGCGGAAGACCCAGCTGTGCCACGTCAACCTCCTGAAGCAATATAATGGTACTCCTCCCACTGTCTTGACTAATTATTCCACATTCACAGAACCCTACATCCACAGTGAGACCATCCCGGCTTCTTCTCCCGAAAGCACTGACAAGGAGTCGGCGCCTTCTAATTCCAAAATCCTTAATGATCTTCCCAAATGCTTTCAGGATAATACTCGTGCTCCTATGCCCTCTTCTAATTCCACTCTCACCTCGTCAGATAAGCCCTTCATCCTCCATGTCGACGCCAATGGTACCGACGTGGGTGGTGTCGTGATGCAGCAACGAGGCGAGAAGAATACACTTGTCAGCGACTACTGCTACAAGGATCTACGGAACAATTGGCAAGGAGCTACTCTTCCTCATCCTGAAGCTTCAGCACTTCACTCCACACCTGAAAAGTGCTCGGTCCACCATCAACACGGACCACACCACCCTACACCTCCTGCAGCACGCCCACTTCTCATCTCAACGTCTTCTACTATGGGCTTGCTACCTGCAGAAATTCAACCTGGAGACACACTATACCAAGAGTCTGACAACATCTTAGCCCATACCCTCTCCAGAGTTTATGAAGTAGAAGCAACTCCATCTATTACTCCACCACATAACGACGTACTTCTTCCAGAACCGCAGGCTTCGGGGGAGAGTTGTGACGATAATCTCCTTCAAGAGATTGAGCCTGCTCTTCCCTCCAAAATTACGTCTTCACAACTATATAAAAGACTATGGAAGAAATGTCCAACAACGACAACAAACACCAGCAAGGCTTGCCAGGGTGAGCAGAAACGTATGCAACCAGCCACCTGTTCGAACTCCAACCACCAAACTACCCGTTGATCGCTACGACTCCGCTGATTGGTCGCCGGTCTGGCTGCACCTGCCTCGCCCCCCCCCCATACTACCCGATGTCTGGGGTCGCCCCAACATCAGTCTTCAGAATGTTCCGTGCTTTCGTAGCCAGCACACCTCCCAGCTAGACTCTAGAGTGTACTGAGAGAGGTGGTGGCTTTAAGCCAATATTCCAGCACCTCCCACTTACTGTTGTATTGCACTTCTTGTTATTTTGCCTTAACGTAACTTTTCATTTTGTCATTTAAGTATTCTTATTATTTTGATTCATTGATTTTATTATAAGAATTTGTTTGTGCATTATTTTCATGTTTTGATTTATTTAACGTCATTAAAATTTCATTGTTAAAGTTTTACTTGTGTTTTGTGTGTCTTCTCCTTACCTTACCACAGACGAAGTTCCAGTTTTTTCTATTTTTTTTTTATAACTATGTGACGAGGCCATACCCCTAGCCTTAAACAGCCGAACACCAACGCGTTACCGTCACAATATATTTTGCTACTTTGTCATTTTTAGGTGTTGTATTGGAAGCCCCAGGTTCTCCTACTATTAATAGATACTAAAGTTGCCCTTGGATTTAAATTAGTAACGTAAATTACACAAACTAATTTTCCAAAATTTATTACTGAAATTCATATTACCCGGAGTCCCATGGTTGCTGATTCCTGGCCTTCCTGGGGGATCGGTGATAGACACATTCAGGTATGGTTGGTCAGGAAGGTGGTGGCAGTGCTTTAATGGTTTTTATTTTATAATTAGTAATAAGCGAATAACCCGTGTCCTGGGTGTATCTTCCTCATTTAATATTCCTCTTAGATACGTGGCAGTCCAGTGAGGGGTCATGCTGGACTGTAACAGTGTTAAGCTGGGGTATTGAGTGGAGAGAGACAGAGATGTACAACAGAGAGCGTATATTACGATCACGAGAGATAACAAGATAACAGGATTAATACTGGGGAACATTGGGTTATTACAATAGAGGCCGCGGTTATTACGACAGGGTAAGCGGTCATTACAATGGTGGCAGCGGTGGGATGAGAGGGGGTAGAAAGGGAAATATCTGAGTGGGGAAGTTGAGTTGGAGAAGCCAAGGTATCCACGACCACCCTACCCTCAGGTCAACCTCTTGACCCTGACAAATGGGCGACAGGGGGGGGGGAAGAGGAGGAGACGAATGACGGCCAAGGGGAGGGGAGAGGGAGAAGGAAAGGAGGGGAGAAGGGGAGGGAAAAGAGGGGAGAAGGGAGAACCAATGATCTGAGCCCCAGATCATTACATTGTGAACCAGGACGCGGCTGGTCGCAGCCTGACGTATGAATCACAGCCTGGTTGATCAGGTATCATTTGGAGGTGTTTGTCAAGTTATGTTGTGAATACGGTGGGAGGTTGGTTAGTAAGGGCCAGTATGGGCGGGGGGAGAGTTGAAGTCTCGGGCGGCCGAGGACACAGCTCTCTCTCAGGGTACCTATTGCAACCCTTCCTTCCAACGGGGCTATTGTGCACATCCTGCCATGGCTCCTACTCTCCTGTGGTTCTATTCCCATCCCCCCATTGCAAACTAGTCACTTGGAAAAAGAATATTTTCCAAGCTTAAATTATTTCGTATCTCTCGCCTGCGATCTAAAGAATACAGATTCAAAATTCTAAGCCGTCCTAATATTTTAGAATGTCTATTAAATGGATTCTAGCAGTAAAAGATCTTTGCACGCTCTCAATGTCAGCAATTTCTCCGGCTTTGAATGGGACTGTTATGGTGTAATAATATTCCAGCATAGAGAACATTAGTGTCATAAAAAGTAACATCATTGGTGTGGCATCTCTTGTGTGAAAGATTCTTGTTACCCAACCTGTCATTTTCCTTGTGGTTGTGCCAGCTACTTAGATGTATTCCTTAAAATATTTTTTTTCTGACATGATAACTTCCAAATCTTATATATAATGACTTTTCTTGCAATAGTGTGATTTGACTGCGTTTTATATGTGGTTTCCGTTTTGATATTTTCGTTTATCCTAAGCCTTCTATATACTCCCCAAGCCTGGCCCCGGGCCGAGCTTGGGGAGTAGAAAAACTCCACGAACCCCATCCAGGCACAATTCAGGTACAGTACTCATAATATGAGAAGGCTATATGGAAATATAAGACAGGATAACATGTAGAATGAGTACCCAACTACACGGTGGATTACTCATAACGATGTACTCACCTCCAAAAAGATTTGATTTAAGTTTGGCACAGAACTTCTCTGCCACTGCTTTGTTCTGTACGTGTCTGTCACACGGGCGGGTCTCGTCCGCCAGGGGCTGGTCTGGGCACTTCTGGGTAGAGAAGGTTCACTTGAGCGGTCAGTTTAAGTCACGTAAGGTTCCTGCTCACTCCCCAACACACACACACACACACATATGGGTGTACATAGCAGCCTAATATTGCGGCCATACACACACACATGTTTTATAATAAACATCTTGTTGTGTTCCTGCCTTATGTTGTTGACTTATATTATATTACCACCTGCGTGCCTTCTGACGCTGCCATATATGTACGCCATCTGAGCCAACCTTTAACACGTACTTCATATTCACACTAAGTCATAATCCACAGCATAATAACGCCGTGGGGCCCAGCCAGGGACCCAGTGGTGGCCATCTTACATTACTATGCCACAACATATATGGATCACATTAGTATCTAAGTGCTCTGTGCCAGTCTTCAGCACTGATAACAAACACAATAATAGTCCTGGCCTTGATGATACTAACCTCAGAAGTCTTCCACTTGTTAGAAAAAGCGATGACATTCTGCTCGACGTCTCCCTCTGGGGTGAGGAAGTCGTCCCTCTGATTGTCAGTAAAAGTGCCACACAGCCCGGCTGTCATGCCGCGGAACTCTGCCGGGGCGTCTATGTACACCCGCGTCTGTCCGTCCCACCACACGTCCAGCCCATTGCCCAACTCCACTGCAAAAGTCAGTTAATAACAATATAGAAATAAAGGAAACAGCAGAGCAGTTTTGGTCCATGTGTAGGAGCTGCTATGGTATGGTAACACCCATCACATGTGTGCCTGACCCTTGCTTCAAACACCACCACACAGCACATATGGTACCCCTAACACCACCAGCACACAGCACATATGGCACCCAAACACCCTCAGCACACAGCACATATGGTACCCAAACACCCTCAGCACACAACACATATGGCACCCAAACACCCTCAGCACACAACACATATGGCACCCAAACACCCTCAGCACACAGCACATATAGTACCCAAACACCCTCAGCACACAGCACATATGGCACCCAAACACCCTCAGCACACAGCACATATGGTACCCAAACACCCTCAGCACACAGCACATATGGTACCCAAACACCACCAGCACACAGCACATATGGTACCCAAACACCCTCAGCACACAGCACATATGGCATCCAAACACCCTCAGCAGACAGCACATATGGCACCCAAACACCCTCAGCACACAGCACATATGGCACCCAAACACCACCAGCACACAGCACATATGGCACCCAAACACCCTCAGCACACAGCACATATGGCACCCAAACACCACCAGCACACAGCACATATGGTACCCAAACACCCTCAGCACACAACACATATGGTACCCAAACACCCTCAGCACACAGCACATATGGTACCCAAACACCACCAGCACACAGCACATATGGTACCCAAACACCCTCAGCACACAGCACATATGGCACCCAAACACCCTCAGCACACAGCACATATGGCACCCAAACACCACCAGCACACAGCACATATGGCACCCAAACACCCTCAGCACACAACACATATGGCACCCAAACACCACCAGCACACAGCACATATGGCACCCAAACACCCTCAGCACACAGCACATATGGCACCCAAACACCACCAGCACACAGCACATATGGTACCCAAACACCCTCAGCACACAGCACATATGGCACCCAAACACCCTCAGCACACAGCACATATGGCACCCAAACACCCTCAGCAGACAGCACATATGGCACCCAAACACCCTCAGCACACAGCACATATGGCACCCAAACACCACCAGCACACAGCACATATGGCACCCAAACACCCTCAGCACACAGCACATATGGTACCCAAACACCACCAGCACACAGCACATATGGCACCCAAACACCCTCAGCAGACAGCACATATGGCACCCAAACACCCTCAGCACACAGCACATATGGCACCCAAACACCTTCAGCACACAGCACATATGGCACCCAAACACCCTCAGCACACAGCACATATGGCACCCAAACACCTTCAGCACACAGCACATATGGCACCCAAACACCTTCAGCACACAGCACATATGGCACCCAAACACCTTCAGCACACAGCACATATGGTACCACTAATTGCTTCCATAAATCATTAACACAGTTCCAAACAGTATTGTGTACCCAGGCCTTTCCTAACTTTATACTTACTTAACTTACAAGTATCACGTTATATTATTTATATCACCACTCTCATACTTTCATCCTTTTGTACGGTACAAAGACAGCATTTTGTAAGTCTTTAGTGTGTACTCACCTAGTTGTGCTTGCGGGGGTTGAGCTCTGGCTCTTTGGTCCCGCCTCTCAACTGTCAATCAACTGGTGTACAGGTTCCTGAGCCTATTGGGCTCTATCATATCAACACTTGTAACTGTGTATGGAGTCAGCCTCCACCACATCACTGCCTAATGCATTCCATCTGTTAACTACTCTGACACTGAGAAACTTCGTTCTAATGTCTCTGTGGCTCATTTGAGTACTAAGGTTTTTCCTGTGTCCCCTTGTTCGTGTACCGCCCGTGCTAAATAGTTGATCTTTGTCCATCCTGTCAATTCCTATGAAATTTTGTAGGTGGTGATCATGTCTCCCGTTGAACGTCTATCTTGGGACGTGAGGTTTATTTCCCGCAGCCTTTCCTCATAACTTATACCTCTCAGTTCTGGGACTAGTCTGATGGCATACTCTGAATCTTCTGTAGCTTTGCTTTATGTTTAACTAGGTATGGACTCCAGACTGGAGCTGCATACCCCACGATTGGTCTGACATATGTGGCGTGACCACTCACATTCCGGGATACAGGCAATAATGACTCGAGGAGTGAACACCGTCATAACATTACCATAAATACTTACCCATGAGGAAGAGGCTGGAGGCGGCCTTGATGTAGGCGCCCTTGACCCAGGCGGGCAGCTCCTTCAGCTCCACACCGTTGATGGTGACCTCCCGATCCTGCTTGAGGCGGATCACGGTGCCCTCCACCCGCACCGTCACAGACTTGGTACACGACGGGAACTGGCTCACCACCGACCCCGGGAAGTTCATGCTCTGTAACAACACCACCCTTGTCACTCCTGCTGCTGCCATGTCCTCTCCTGGCCACCCTGGCCTCACACCTCACCAGGGTGTGGCCAGCCTGGCCTCACACCTCACCACGGTGTGGCCACCCTGGCCTCACACCTCACCACGGTGTGGCCACCCTGGCCTCACACCTCACCACGGTGTGGCCACCCTGGCCTCACACCTCACCACGGTGTGGCCACCCTGGCCTCACACCACCATAACACTAAGGGTACAATATTATACAAGGCGATATTCGTGTTCGTTGTGTAAATAACATTATGTAACAATTACTTTACTGCCATGACTCATTTTCCTGCCAAATCAAGTTTGGTAAATCATAAAATGTGTTTAAATGTATATTATATATATCAACACTGTTTACATACCCTCAGGTGTTTATGAGATCGCTATAGAAAGATGCAACTCACACACCCGCCCACAGAGACAGGTGTGTGGGGGGCAGCAACACAGGTGTAGCCCCACACACCCGCCCACAGAGACAGGTGTGTGGGGGGCAGCAACACAGGTGTAGCCCCACACACCCGCCCACCTCAGTATTCCCACCATACTACAAACAGATCCACACTTAACAATCTCCTCCTACAAAGGCAACTGAGGTATTTTCTTAGCTACAGAGACGTGAGTGTTCATGTTCCTACAGACACGTCAGCGTTAGACTACAGACCCGCAGCATTGACAAGTATCCCCTGCAAGGTGTTAGAGAGAATGGGCCCAAGCAGGCCAGTAGAACACATTCATTTATTTGTCAATTTTGCCCCGAGGGGCGAGTTTATTGGGCAGCGTCACTCATCCTGTGAGTGGACACACCGCCATAGTGACAGTATTGGGCAGCCCCACTCATCCTGTGAGTGGACACACCGCCATAGTGACAGTATTGGGCAGCGCCACTCATCCTGTGAGTGGACACACCGCCATAGTGACAGTATTGGGCAGCGCCACTCATCCTGTGAGTGGACACACCGCCATAGTGACAGCATTGGGCAGCGCCACTCATCCTGTGAGTGGACACACCGCCATAGTGACAGTATTGGGCAGTGCCACTCATCCTGTGAGTGAACACACCGCCATAGTGACAGTATTGGGCAGCGCCACTCATCCTGTGAGTGGACACACCGCCATAGTGACAGTATTGGGCAGCGCCACTCATCCTGTGAGTGGACACACCACCATAGTGACAGTATTGGGCAGCGCCACTCATCCTGTGAGTGGACACACCGCCATAGTGACAGTATTGGGCAGCGCCACTCATCCTGTGAGTGAACACACCGCCATAGTGACAGTATTGGGCAGCGCCACTCATCCTGTGAGTGAACACACCGCCATAGTGACAGTATTGGGCAGCGCCACTCATCCTGTGAGTGAACACACCGCCATAGTGACAGTATTGGGCAGCGTCACTCATCCTGTGAGTGAACACACCGCCATAGTGACAGTATTGGGCAGCGCCACTCATCCTGTGAGTGAACACACCGCCATAGTGACAGTATTGGGCAGCGCCACTCATCCTGTGAGTGGACACACCGCCATAGTGACAGTATTGGGCAGCGCCACTCATCCTGTGAGTGGACACACCGCCATAGTGACAGTATTGGGCAGCGCCACTCATCCTGTGAGTGGACACACCGCCATAGTGACAGTATTGGGCAGCGTCACTCATCCTGTGAGTGAACACACCGCCATAGTGACAGTATTGGGCAGCGCCACTCATCCTGTGAGTGGACACACCGCCATAGTGACAGTATTGGGCAGCGCCACTCATCCTGTGAGTGGACACACCGCCATAGTGACAGTATTGGGCAGCGCCACTCATCCTGTGAGTGGACACACCGCCATAGTGACAGTATTGGGCAGCGCCACTCATCCTGTGAGTGGACACACCGCCATAGTAACAGTATTGGGCAGCGTCACTCATCCTGTGAGTGGACACACCGCCATAGTGACAGTATTGGGCAGCGCCACTCATCCTGTGAGTGGACACACCGCCATAGTGACAGTATTGGGCAGCGCCACTCATCCTGTGAGTGGACACACCGCCATAGTGACAGTATTGGGCAGCGCCACTCATCCTGTGAGTGGACACACCGCCATAGTGACAGTATTGGGCAGCGCCACTCATCCTGTGAGTGAACACACCGCCATAGTGACAGTATTGGGCAGCCCCACTCATCCTGTGAGTGGACACACCGCCATAGTGACAGTATTGGGCAGCGCCACTCATCCTGTGAGTGGACACACCGCCATAGTGACAGTATTGGGCAGCGCCACTCATCCTGTGAGTGAACACACCGCCATAGTGACAGTATTGGGCAGCGCCACTCATCCTGTGAGTGGACACACCGCCATAGTGACAGTATTGGGCAGCGCCACTCATCCTGTGAGTGAACACACCGCCATAGTGACAGTATTGGGCAGCCCCACTCATCCTGTGAGTGGACACACCGCCATAGTGACAGTATTGGGCAGCGCCACTCATCCTGTGAGTGGACACACCGCCATAGTGACAGTATTGGGCAGCGCCACTCATCCTGTGAGTGGACACACCGCCATAGTGACAGTATTGGGCAGCGCCACTCATCCTGTGAGTGAACACACCGCCATAGTGACAGTATTGGGCAGCGCCACTCATCCTGTGAGTGGACACACCGCCATAGTGACAGTATTGGGCAGCGCCACTCATCCTGTGAGTGAACACACCGCCATAGCAGCATGTACATAATGTTATCTCAAGGCGCTAGCATGGTTTTAGTCAAGGAAAATCCTGTTTGACAAACTATCTAGAGTTCTATAACAATATGGCATAAATCAAACACCTGAGAGAGAAGGACGCGGTCAGACTGCATATTCCTTGACTGTTAGAAATCATTTGATATGGTCCGGCATCAAAGACTCCTACTCAAACGAAGGGCGAAAACACAGGGAAGACATGATTACCTCATATAAAATACTCTGAGGTAACATACAGGACAGACAATTTAGTAAGGGTAATATACAATTTAGCACGAACCAAGGGTCAGGCATAGATCGAAACTAAGTACTCAAATGAGCCACAGAAACATAAGATAACTTTTTCTCATTATGAAAGTAATTAACAATTGGAGTGAGTTAAGTGAGATGGAGGAGGCAAACTACATAGAGACATGAGTTTTACCATAGAGACATGACCGAGCCGAATGGGGTCAGGAGCCTTTGCTCTAGTCGACTAGGAGTGGCGAGGCAGGACCCATCAGCAGTAGCTCATCCCCGCTCTCCAGTAGGTGAGTGTAACTAGGAGAGTACACACACACACACACAAACACACACACACACACACACACACACACACACACACACACACACACACACACACACACACACACACACACACACACACACACTACATAACGGCAGGAGGCGCCAGCAGGCGGGTGCAGGAGTCCTGGGAATAAACACCAAGAAACTGGAACATGACAAGAAACATTGACCAGTAACGGCACACCCGTGTTGGTGGGAGGTGTGGCTTGGTCCCCCCAACACCGTCCACACCACACACCTGCCACAGTGGAAGGTCCCCTCCCCCCACACCGTCCACACCACACACCTGCCACAGTGAAAGGTCCCCCCCACACCGTCCACACCACACACCTGCCACAATGGAAGGCCCGCCCCCACACCCGTCCACAAGAAGGTAAGGAAGGGGAAGGTGGCAGGAAGAGGTGGGAGAGGTGAGAGAAGGAACGGTGTGAGAGGTCAAAAGGTGAGATGGAGGAGAAAAGTTGAGAGAGGTGAGGGGAAGGGATGGTATACAAGGCAAGAGAGGGAGGTAAGAAAGGGAGGATTGGGGTAAGTTTAGGGCCAAGAGGAAGGAAAGTCGCCACCCTTTGACCTCTCTACTCACCTAACTGTACTCACCTGTGTTCGCTGCCCCCCCCCCCTTCCCCCTCACCATGGCATAACCAGTAATTATACCAATGTTTTCCCACCAGTACTTTACTACAGCACCAGCTTCAGCTCCTGGGCCCCGACTGTCTCACCAGTACCTTACTACAGCACCAGCTTCAGCTCCTGGGCCCCGACTGTCTCACCAGTACCTTACTACAGCACCAGCTTCAGCTCCTGGGCCCCGACTGTCTCACCAGTACTTTACTACAGCACCAGCTTCAGCTCCTGGGCCCCGACTGTCTCACCAGTACCTTACTACAGCACCAGCTTCAGCTCCTGGGCCCCGACTGTCTCACCAGTACTTTACTACAGCACCAGCTTCAGCTCCTGGGCCCCGACTGTCTCACCAGTACCTTACTACAGCACCAGCTTCAGCTCCTGGGCCCCGACTGTCTCACCAGTACCTTACTACAGCACCAGCTTCAGCTCCTGGGCCCCGACTGTCTCACCAGTACTTTACTACAGGACGAGCTTCAGCTCCTGGGCCCCGACTGTCTCACCAGTACCTTACTACAGCACCAGCTTCAACTCCTGGGCCCCGACTGTCTCACCAGTACCTTACTACAGCACCAGCTTCAGCTCCTGGGCCCCGACTGTCTCACCAGTACCTTACTACAGGACGAGCTTCAGCTCCTGGGCCCCGACTGTCTCACCAGTACCTTACTACAGCACCAGCTTCAGCTCCTGGGCCCCGACTGTCTCACCAGTACCTTACTACAGCACCAGCTTCAGCTCCTGGGCCCCGACTGTCTCACCAGTACTTTACTACAGCACCAGCTTCAGCTCCTGGGCCCCGACTGTCTCACCAGTACCTTACTACAGCACCAGCTTCAGCTCCTGGGCCCCGACTGTCTCACCAGTACCTTACTACAGCACCAGCTTCAGCTCCTGGGCCCCGACTGTCTCACCAGTACTTTACTACAGCACCAGCTTCAGCTCCTGGGCCCCGACTGTCTCACCAGTACTTTACTACAGCACCAGCTTCAGCTCCTGGGCCCCGACTGTCTCACCAGTACTTTACTACAGCACCAGCTTCAGCTCCTGGGCCCCGACTGTCTCACCAGTACCTTACTACAGCACCAGCTTCAGCTCCTGGGCCCCGACTGTCTCACCAGTACTTTACTACAGCACCAGCTTCAGCTCCTGGGCCCCGACTGTCTCACCAGTACCTTACTACAGCACCAGCTTCAGCTCCTGGGCCCCGACTGTCTCACCAGTACCTTACTACAGCACCAGCTTCAGCTCCTGGGCCCCGACTGTCTCACCAGTACCTTACTACAGCACCAGCTTCAACTCCTGGGCCCCGACTGTCTCACCAGTACCTTACTACAGCACCAGCTTCAACTCCTGGGCCCCGACTGTCTCACCAGTACCTTACTACAGCACCAGCTTCAGCTCCTGGGCCCCGACTGTCTCACCAGTACCTTACTACAGCACCAGCTTCAGCTCCTGGGCCCCGACTGTCTCACCAGTACCTTACTACAGCACCAGCTTCAACTCCTGGGCCCCGACTGTCTCACCAGTACTTTACTACAGCACCAGCTTCAGCTCCTGGGCCCCGACTGTCTCACCAGTACCTTACTACAGCACCAGCTTCAACTCCTGGGCCCCGACTGTCTCACCAGTACCTTACTACAGCACCAGCTTCAGCTCCTGGGCCCCGACTGTCTCACCAGTACTTTACTACAGCACCAGCTTCAGCTCCTGGGCCCCGACTGTCTCACCAGTACCTTACTACAGCACCAGCTTCAGCTCCTGGGCCCCGACTGTCTCACCAGTACTTTACTACAGCACCAGCTTCAGCTCCTGGGCCCCGACTGTCTCACCAGTACCTTACTACAGGACGAGCTTCAGCTCCTGGGCCCCGACTGTCCCACCAGTACCTTACAACATGACGAGCTTCAGCTCCTGGGCCCCGACTGTCTCACCAGTACCTTACTACAGCACCAGCTTCAGCTCCTGGGCCCCGACTGTCTCACCAGTACCTTACTACAGCACCAGCTTCAGCTCCTGGGCCCCGACTGTCTCACCAGTACCTTACTACAGCACCAGCTTCAGCTCCTGGGCCCCGACTGTCTCTAGTTGTTCGCCTTATATAACTGTTTACAACCATCTGTTTCCCACCACACACAGTCTCTGGGAGTGTGGTGAGGCAGACCAACCCATTGTGGCCAGTCCTAGACGGGGTGGGGGGGGGGAGGGGCAGAAACTGGGGGAGGGCCAGCAACTGGGGGAGGGTCAGAAACTGGGGGAGGGTCAGAAACTGGAGGAGGGTCAGAAACTGGAAGAGGGTCAGAAACTGGGAGAAGGTCAGAAACTGGGGTAGGGTCAGAAACTGGAGGAGGGTCAGAAACTAGAGGAGGGTCAGAAACTAGAGGAGGGTCAGAAACTGGGGGAGGGTCAGAAACTGGGAGAAGGTCAGAAACTGGGGGAGGGTCAGAAACTGGGGTAGGGTCAGAAACTGGAGGAGGGTCAGAAACTAGAGGAGGGTCAGAAACTGGAGGAGGGTCAGAAACTGTGGGAGGGTCAGAAACTGTGGGAGGGCCAGAAACTGGAAGAGGGTCAGAAACTGAGAGAAGGTCAGAAACTGGAAGAGGGTCAGAAACTAGAGGAGGGTCAGAAACTGGAGGAGGGTCAGAAACTGTGGGAGGGTCAGAAACTGTGGGAGGGTCAGAAACTGGAAGAGGGTCAGAAACTGGAAGAGGGTCAGAAACTGGGAGAAGGTCAGAAACTGGAGGAGGGTCAGAAACTGGGAGAAGGTCAGAAACTGGAAGAGGGTCAGAAACTAGAGGAGGGTCAGAAACTGGAGGAGGGTCAGAAACTAGAGGAGGGTCAAAAACTGTGGGAGGGTCAGAAACTGGGAGAGGGTCAGAAACTGGGAGAGGGTCAGAAACTGGGAGAGGGTCAGAAACTGGAGGGTCAGAAACTGGGAGAGGGTCAGAAACTGGAGGAGGGTCAGAAACTGTGGGACCAGAAACTGGAGGGTCAGAAACTGGGAGAGGGTCAGAAACTGGAGGAGAGTCAGAAACTGGGAGAGGGTTAGAAACTGGGGGAGGGCCAGAAACTGTGGGAGGGTCAGAAACTGAGGGAGGGGCAGAAACTGTGGGAGGACCAGAAACTGGGGGTCAGAAACTGGGGGAGGGTCAGAAACTGGGGGAGGGCCAGAAACTGGGAGAGGGGCCAGAAACTAGGAGAGGGGCCAGAAACTGTGGGAGGGCCAGAAACTGGGGGTCAGAAACTGGGAGAGGGTCAAAAACTGGGAGAGGGCCAGAAACTGGGAGAGGGACCAGAAACTAGAAGAGGGGCCAGAAACTGGGGGTCAGAAACTGGGGGAGGGTCAGAAACTGGGAGAGGGTTAGAAACTGGGGGAGGGCCAGAAACTGTGGGAGGGTCAGAAACTAAGGGAGGGGCAGAAACTGTGGGAGGACCAGAAACTGGGGGTCAGAAACTGGGGGAGGGTCAGAAACTGGGAGAGAGCCAGAAACTGGGAGAGGGGCCAGAAACTAGGAGAGGGGCCAGAAACTAGGAGAGGGGCCAGAAACTGTGGGAGGGACAGAAACTGGGGGTCAGAAACTGGGAGAGGGGCCAGAAACTAGGAGAGGGGCCAGAAACTGTGGGAGGGCCAGAAACTGGGGTTCAGAAACTGGGGGAGGGTCAGAAACTGGGAGAGAGCCAGAAACTGGGAGAGGGGCCAGAAACTAGGAGAGGGGCCAGAAACTGTGGGAGGGCCAGAAACTGGGGGTCAGAAACTGGGAGAGAGCCAGAAACTGGGAGAGAGCCAGAAACTGGGAGAGGGGCCAGAAACTAGGAGAGGGGCCAGAAACTGCGGGAGGGCCAGAAACTGGGGTTCAGAAACTGGGGGAGGGTCAGAAACTGGGAGAGAGCCAGAAACTGGGAGAGGGGCCAGAAACTAGGAGAGGGGCCAGAAACTGTGGGAGGGCCAGAAACTGGGGGTCAGAAACTGGGAGAGAGCCAGAAACTGGGAGAGAGCCAGAAACTGGGAGAGGGGCCAGAAACTAGGAGAGGGGCCAGAAACTGCGGGAGGGCCAGAAACTGGGAGAGAGCCAGAAACTGGGAGAGGGGCCAGAAACTAGGAGAGGGGCCAGAAACTGTGGGAGGGCCAGAAACTGGGGGGTCAGAAACTGGGGGTCAGAAACTGGGAGAGAGCCAGAAACTGGGAGAGAGCCAGAAACTGGGAGAGGGGCCAGAAACTAGGAGAGGGGCCAGAAACTGTGGGAGGGCCAGAAACTGGGGGTCAGAAACTGGGGGTCAGAAACTGGGAGAGAACCAGAAACTGGGAGAGAGCCAGAAACTGGGAGAGGGGCCAGAAACTAGGAGAGGGGCCAGAAACTGTGGGTCAGAAACTGGGAGAGAGCCAGAAACTGGGAGAGGGGCCAGAAACTAGGAGAGGGGCCAGAAACTGGGGGTCAGAAACTGGGAGAGAGCCAGAAACTGGGAGAGAGCCAGAAACTGGGAGAGGGGCCAGAAACTAGGAGAGGGGCCAGAAACTGTGGGAGGGCCAGAAACTGGGGGTCAGAAACTGGAGGTCAGAAACTGGGAGAGAGCCAGAAACTGGGAGAGAGCCAGAAACTGGGAGAGGGGCCAGAAACTAGGAGAGGGGCCAGAAACTGTGGGAGGGCCAGAAACTGGGGGTCAGAAACTGGGGGAGGGCCAGAAACTGCGCGATGAGCCAGAAACACTATCCCAGTACACACTTACTGACACCCAGACCACCTGACACGTGTAACATTTGACACCCAGAAGTGAGAGACACATTTGACTCACAGAGCACAACGGTTAATCTCTCACCTGTCATTATATAGAGCTTTCTCTCTCACTTGCTGGGGTGGGGGGGGTGCTACAGCGGGGAGGGGCGTGACTTAACCGCTCCCCGCCACCCCGGTAACTCTCCCCAGGCGGGGAGGGGCCTCCTAACACTCATCAAATGTTCAAAATTACGGAAACGATTATTGTCACAGTGAAAGTGAAGCATCGAGTCGCATCCTCCCACACGAAGGCACGGATACACGCACACGCGGCGCGCGTATGTTCAGCAAGACTCTTGTATTGGGGATGCATGAAGGCCGATGACATGTTTGGTAAGTCGGGCCGCAGGAGCTGGAGCCTGAGTCCCACGAGGTGTGAACTACACACACAAACATACACACACACACACACACACACACACACACACACACACACACACACACACACACACACACACACACACACACACACACACACACACACACACACAAAAGGCCTTTGATACAGTACCGCACATGAGACTGCTATTCAAACTTGAGAGGCAGGCGGGAGTAAGCGGAAAGGCCCTAGCATGGGTGAAGAACTGCTTAATAGGAAGGAGCCAGAGAGTAATGGTAAGGGGCGAGAAGTCGGACTGGCGAACAGTAACGAGTGGAGTACCTCAAGGATCGGTGCTGAGACCAATTCTATTTCTAATTTACGTAAATAATATGTTTACAGGAGTAGAATCCTACATGTAAATGTTCGCGGATGACGCAAAATTAATGAGAAGAGTTGTGACAGATGAGGATTGTAGGATCCTCCAAGAGGACCTGGACAGATTGCAGAGATGGTCAGAGAAATGGCTACTGGAGTTCAAAACGAGCAAATGTAAAGATATTGAAATGGGATCAGTCGATATGAAACCAAAGGGACAATACACAATGAAGGGGAACAGCCTACCTGTGACGATTCGAGAAAGAGACCTGGGCGTGGACGTAACACCTAATCTAACTCCTGAAGCACATATAAATAGGATAACAACAGCAGCGTACTCTACACTGGCAAAAGTTAGAACATCATTCAGAAACCTAAGTGAGGAGGCGTTTAGGGCGCTTTACACTGCCTACGTAAGGCCAGTCTTAGAGTATGCCGCCTCATCATGGAGTCCCCATCTGAAGAAACACATAAGGAAACTGGAAAAGGTTCAGAAGTTTGCGACGAGGGTCGTCGCAGAGTTACGAGGGATGGGATATGAAGAACGTCTGAAGGAACTGAACCTTACGACACTAGAAAAAAAGAAGGGAGAAGGGG
This sequence comes from Procambarus clarkii, assembly GCF_040958095.1. Taxonomy (NCBI): domain Eukaryota; kingdom Metazoa; phylum Arthropoda; class Malacostraca; order Decapoda; family Cambaridae; genus Procambarus; species Procambarus clarkii. The sequence continues at coordinate 12,582,208 of NC_091220.1, read as the reverse complement.
GATATGATAGGAACGTATAAAATGCTCAGGGGAATTGACAAAGTGGAAATAGATGAAATGTTCACACGTAATATTAACAGAACGAGGGGACATGGGTGGAAGTTCGAAACTCAGATGAGTCACAGAGATGTTAGGAAGTTTTCCTTTAGCGTGAGAGTAGTGGGAAAATAGAGTGCATTTAAGGAACAGGTTGTGGAAGCAAACTCTATTCATAATTTTTAAACTAGATATGGTAGGGAAATGGGACAGGAGTCATTGCTGTAAACAACCGATGGCTAGAAAGGCGGGATCCAAGAGTCAATGCTCGATCCTGCAGGCATAATTTGGTGAGTACACACACACACGTATTTCAACCCGTCCTCGACTCAAGTCCATTACATCCAGCGGTCGACCCCACAGACGCATTTATAAATTTTTACATGCTGTTCATTCAAAACAGGAATTTTCTCAAATATAAATTAATATTATAAAATATTAGTATATTGTGCATATATAGGCATAGGTTAGGTTAGGTGTTTAGGTTCTGTTGGCGATTATTTGTATTTGTAGTACGTGGGTGAAGCATTTATAGCGTTGTGATTCGAACAAAATTCGTCAGTGAAGCACTTGTTCCGGATATGTTCGAACGTCAGCAGTTGTGAGTCGTGTGTAAACCGTTTTTCATTCATAAACCAGCCCGTCCTCCAAACAAAGATCCAAAAGTGATTCCATGCACCCGCCAAACCCCCTGTTTATGAATGAAAAGCGATTTACACACGACTCACAACTGCTGACGTTCGAACATATCCGGATCAAGTGCTTCACTGACGAATTTTGTTCGAATCACAACGCTGTAAATGCTTCACCCACGTACTACAAATACAAATAATCGCCAACAGAACCTAAACACCTGACCTAACCTATACCTATATATGCACAATATGCTAATATATCATAATATTAATTTATATTTGAGAAAATTCCCGTTTTGAATGAACAGCATGTAAACATTTATGAACGCGTCTGTGGGGTCGACCGCTGGATGGAATGGACTTGAGTCGAAGACGGGTTGATGGGCTTACAAGGTTACACCAGTTGTGTCATCCATGTCAGCCACCTGGAGGATGAACCAGGCGTGGCTTACAAAGTTACACCAGTTGTGTCATCCATGTGATGGATGCCGCCAGCACTCACTCTCACGCACCTGGGGAGCCCTAGTGGCGGGAAGGGTTGCACACTAAACCTCACGGTCCTGGAAGTGAGCGCTCCCTGTATGGAGGAAGCAGAGTAGCGTGGAGGGCAGAGTTGTGCGAGGCTCCGTCAGCGACGGTTGTGACACACTAAAGAACCAACCACTAGTACCACATCGTGTGGGAACAGGACATTCAGGATAAATGTAATATAAAGTTCATGTCCACTCTACATGTTCTAATTCGAAACGCTACTGGAAACTCACGTTATAATGAAAATATTAAGGAATACAATGACTTGTGACAAAGATAAGAGAACTTATGAAGTTTAAGGAAGTGATTCAGAGGCAGATAACAGTGTAGGAGGGCCGGCAGACACTAAGGCAGACACACCGACGGCAGGTGAGGCCTCCGCTGTCTCCCATCAACAACTGCCAACTGCTGAGAACAACCTCTGACTCCTAGAAGGTTGAAAGGCCGCTGAAGGTGGAGAGGAGCCCCCAGAGGCCCCAGCAAGTGGGCCCCAGCAAGAGGGCCACAGCAAGAGGCCCCAACAAGAGGGCCACAGCAAGAGGGCCCCAGCAAGAGGGCCACAACACGAGGGCCCCAACATGGTGCAGGAGGGAAGGATCGAGTGTGAGGTGGGCGGAGTACATCATGTTATGTACAGCTGCCCACCCCACGCACACCACGCCATACGCACACGAGGTAACTTGTACACACACACACACACACACACACACACACACACACACACACACACACACACACACACACACACACACACACACACACACACACACACACACACACACACAGCATATACGACAAAGAGTTCTGGGAAGACGGGACACCACGAGCGTAGCTCCCATGTTAACTACACTTAGGTAATTACACCACACACAAGTGGGCGTAAGCACAACCAAGGATCGCTGGTTCGATCCCCGCGGCAGGACAGAAACGTTTGGGGAATATTTCCTTACAGTTTATGCGTGTGTTCTCCTGGGTACGTGGGAGTTAGACAGCTGTTGTGGGTTGCATCATGCCGATGTTCAATAGTTGGCCTAGAATATGTGACATAAAATAAATAGGAAGACATGTACATTGTACACCCGGCGGTTGGAAAGACGGGGCCCAAGAGCTAAAACCTCGATCTTGCCCGCACAAATTGGTGAGTAAAGAGGTCATGTTGATCAGGTGACATCAGTGAGGTGTTACTCACGATGAGTGAGGTGTGAGTGAAGAGTATTATGAGTAGGTAGGTAGTATAGGCGGGAAGAGGTCGTAGCGTTGGTGCAAGGGTCGTAAGTGAGACGACTATCATCAAGTTAAAGACCTTAAGGACCCATTGCCACCTTCACAGTCTTATAGTAACCAGTAGGTGACACCATCCTCAGTACCCGCTGGTGGCACAGTGCCATGTATATATGAGCACAGTATAAGCCTATAAGTGCACACATATATGCGCCATCAATCACAAATGACAGACAAGATGAGAGATGTGCAACGAACCCGTGTGAGATTCCCTCAGTTGATATATATGAGGCTTCATTACTCTGGGAGAACACACGGGGAGAGAGACTTCACGTTTATCTTCCAGTATTACCTTCCCTTACCCTCCCTACTGACTCTTATTATGTTGTGCTCCCATGGCCCGTCTCCCATGGCCCGTCTCCCATGGCCCGTCTCCCATGGCCCGTCTCCCATGGCCCGTCTCCCATGGCCCGTCTCCCGTGGCCCGTCTCCCATGGCCCGTCTCCCATGGCCCGTCTCCCATGGCCCGTCTCCCGTGGCCCGTCTCCCATGGCCCGTCTCCCGTGGCCCGTCTCCCATGGCCCATCTCCCATGGCCCGTCTCCCATGGCCCGTCTCCCATGGCCCGTCTCCCATGGCCCGTCTCCCATGGCCCGTCTCCCATGGCCCGTCTCCCATGGCCCGTCTCCCATGGCCCGTCTCCCGTGGCCCGTCTCCCATGGCCCATCTCCCATGGCCCATCTCCCATGGCCCGTCTCCCATGGCCCGTCTCCCATGGCCCGTCTCCCATGGCCCGTCTCCCATGGCCCGTCTCCCGTGGCCCGTCTCCCATGGCCCGTCTCCCACCACCATAGTCAGCCATATTGACTGACTTTCGCCCTCCTGGGCTCAAGTATGCTCAACTCTGTACCTACTATATGAATACTGGAACACTTGATGATATATTGGACTTGTATCCAAGATTGATCATGTAATACATTAATTATACAATGTGATGTATAACTATATAACCTGAGCTTGTAAAAGCACCTTAATCACCTTCAGTGGTTAAGTGCTTAATATCACGCTAGTTTCAATAGACCCTGTCTTACCCTGTCAAAGCAGGAGAGCAACAGTCACTATTCTTAGACCTTATTCAGCTGTTCGGTGAGGCGTGTGCTCAAGATACAACAAGTATTCCACCTCTGGATCGCGACACTGAGGCGCTGGAACAGGAAACTGGCCGCTCTTTAGTTTTTCTAATGAGTTCCTCACCCCCCTCCTTTAGGAACTGAAGTACACATTTACCCCAGGCGCCCATGCAGGGTCTTTATATTATATATATATACAGGATATGTGTAAACTGGTCAGAATACATTTCACCTTTGTAAACGCACATTAATGACACTGTAAAAGATTCCTCGAACACTGTTATGAAGGACAGACGTAAGTCTGTATGTATGTGTTTACGTATATATTTAGCTTAGCATTTTAAAAGCACTACAATCACCTTCTGTAGTTGATTGTTCAATAATCCCTGAACTTTATCTTTAACAGATCTCTCACCCTGTCCATGGAGGACAGAAGAAAATGTATATATGGTGGTTAGCATTGTAAACATGTGGCCACGTGTGTGGTAGACAATAATAACAAACAAGAGCAACACGCGCGGCGCAAGGAAACATAAACAATGAAACTATGATAACAATTAAAATACTACTAATACTAATAGGATATAACCCCACACTTGAGTAAAGTGTGAACCTGATGTAAAGAATTACAGCCTCACTCACCTGTCTAGACTCACCTGAGTGGTTGGTCAAGGTGTGAGTGTGTGGCTGGGACCAGACTTACTGATCAACGTCTTATCTTTTTAAGTGGTTGAGTGGTTGAGGTGTAAGACTGGTGGTCACCACACACTCACACCTTCACTCAGGAGAGTGCGTGTGAACCACGGCCGGTAATTCTGTCCATCAATTTCACAAATTAGACAATTGTGGGAGTTTATACTGTGTTATTATGTCTGTGTGAAGACATTACCATTACTTATTAATACTAATAATAATGAGAACAAGAAGACGAGGTGGAGGAGCAGGAGAAGGAGGAGGAGTAGCAGGAGGCGTAGCAGGAGTAGGAGCAGGAGAGAAGGAGTAGTAGCAGGAGTAGCAGGAGGCGTAGCAGGAGTAGGAGCAGGAGAGAAAGAGTAGTAGCAGGAGGCGTAGCAGGAGTAGGAGCAGGAGAGAAGGAGTAGTAGCAGGAGTAGCAGGAGGCGTAGCAGGAGTAGGAGCAGGAGAGGAGAAGGAGCTCCTCCTCCACCACTCTGAAAGCATTTGTGTAACCACTTACGAAACCACTGCATCTTTCCATAATGATGCCAGCTTTGTTTACATGTACTTGACAGCTTAGCCGTTTTGAAACTTCATAAACCAAAGTTTATTATTGCTATAAAGAACCTAGTATAGTCTCCTGGAGCTCTTATACAATATAATAAATGTTAGCAAAGCCGCCATGATTGGAGGAAGATGTATAGGTTCCGTAAATGTTTGGTGACTCTTGACCGTGTCAACATCAGCTGGTGGCCAGGAGGACGTTACGTGACACGAGACCGCAGGTGGTGACAACACGCTGTCTTGCTGACCCAGCGGTGGCGTGCTATAGCCAGGTGCTGGGCGCGGGACCAGGCGCACGTGCGCACCTCCTCACACAACAAAGTAAGACATATTTACCCGCGTACGGAAGTGTCTCCCATTGTTGACAGGACAAAACTTTCACTGCGACACAATAAGGGCGCGCAAAAAGGGGACAAAAGTGTGCCTCAATGTGTCAAAGGGAAGAGAGAGAGAGTGAGAGACAGAGAGAGCAAAGGGGTAAGAAGTACATGTTATTGTTAACAGTAATTGGACGTTACGACACTGAAATATATGGCGAAAACCAGCGGTTTATCTCTAATGACAACTCTCCCAGGCTCACCCAAACTCTCCCAGGCTCACCCAAACTCTCCCACACTCACCCAAACTCTCCCACCACGCTCACCCAAACTCTCCCACACTCACCCAAACTCTCCCAGGCTCACCCAAACTCTCCCAGGCTCACCCAAACTTTGTGATTTAACTTGGTAACTTTTCATGTTGGGATAGAGGCGTGTTGGCTGCGTGTTGAGTCACACGGAAGTAGTATTTGGTGTCTGGAAGACTTTGCATAATTCCTGGCGGGTGTCTGGACACTGTAGCAGCGTGTAATACACGCACGCTGCTACAATAATTTGTGTCACTCCTGCTAGGCTTGTACTCACCTAGGTGTGCTTGCGGGGGTTGAGCTCTGGCTCTTTGGTCCCGCCTCTCTACTGTCAATCAACTGGAGTACAGATTCCTGAGCCTACTGGGCTCTATCATATCTACACTTGAAACTGTGTATGGAGTCAGCCTCCACCACATCACTGCCTAATGCATTCCACCTGTTAACTACTCTGACACTGAGAAAGTTCTTTCTAATGTCCCTGTGGCTCATTTGGGTACTCAGTTTCCACCTGTGTCCCCTTGTTCGCGTACCGCCAATGTTAAACAGTTTATCTTTATCTACCTTGTCAATTCCTCTGAGAATTTTGTAGGTAGTAATCATGTCTTCCCCTTACTCTTCTGTCTTCCAGCGATGTGAGGTGCATTTCCTGCAGCCTTTCCTCGTAACTCATCCCTCTTAGTTCTGGGACTAGCCTAGTGGCATACCTCTGAACTTTTTCCAGCTTTGTCTTGTACATGACAAGGAACGGGCTCCATGCTGGGGCCGCATACTCCAGGATTGGTCTTACATATGTTGAATACAAGGTTCTGAATGATTCGTTACACAGGGTCCTGAAGGCAGTTCTGATGTTAGCCAGCCTTGCATACGCCACAGATGTTATTCTTTTTATGTGGGCTTCAGGAGACAGGTTTGGTGTGATATCAACTCCTAGATCTTTCTCTCTGTCCGTTTCATGAAGGACTTCATCTCCCAGTCGGTATCCAGTGTCTGGCCTCCTGTTTCCACTGCCTAGTTTCATCACCTTACATTTACTCAGGTCGAACTTTAGCAGCCATTTGTTGGACCATTCATTCAGTTTGTCTAGGTCATCTTGTAGCCTCATATTGTCTTCCTCCATCTTAATCCTCCTCATAATTATTGCATCATCAGCAAACAATGAGATGAATGATTCTATACCCTCTGGGAGATCATTTACATATATCAGAAACAGTATGGGTCCAAGGACTGAACCCTGTGGGACTCCACTTGTAACGTCTCGCCGGTCTGAGACCTCACCCCTCACAGTGACTCGCTGTCTCCTGTTGCTCAGGTACTCTCTTATCCAGTGGAGTACCTTCCCTTTCACTCCAGCCTGCATCTCCAACTTTTGCACTGGTCTCTGGCGTGGTACTGTATCAAAGGCTTTCTGGCACTTCAAAAATATGCAGTCTGGCCATCCCTCTCTTTCTTGCCTGATTTTTGTTGCCTGGTCGTGAAATTCAATTAACCCTGTGATGCAAGACCTGCCATCCCTGAACCCATGTTGATGCTGTGTTACAAAGTTCTTTCGCTCCAGATGTTCCACTAGCTTTCTTCGCACAATCTTCTCCATCAGCTTGCATGGTATGCAGGTTAGGGACACTGGTCTGTAGTTCAGTGCTTGTGGTTATAGAACTCTTGCAATGATTTCATGATAGGATCAGACGACTCTGTGTTCTAACTGCGTCTATGGCGTACAAATTTAGAACACGCAGTACGTTAAAATGGACGAATGCGTGTTAAAATGGAACGAATGCGTTAAAATGGACGAATTAAAATGATGACGACCGCCGATTGGACGAGCCTAGTATAGGTTGATTGGTCGTCAGATATCAGCCCGTCCTACTAAATACTTACTAAAATACTTGAGTAAGTAGTGTATTTAGTAAGTATATCTTAAGTACTTATAGTAACGCTGTGGTCGATGGTACAAATATAGACGTGATGGACCAGTTAACGATACACTCTTGTATTACTGAATTTGAACAAAGCGGAAAAGTTTTATATTTTCTTGCTCGTAAAGCCTATCCACCTTAGGCCTAATACACACTGAGGCCTAATATAGTACATATATATGCTATATTAGGCCTAAGATTATTTAAGTATGGTTTTAGCTTTATTTTTTCTGGACTATAAAATGAACAGAACCAAATTCTACTTTGTGTTTGTCTGTCACGTTGACGTAGATGGTCGTCAGTGTTAGGTCAAGTATGTTATGAGGAGGATGTGTTGTGGGTGATGAGGTGTTGACAGTGACCAAGATTATGTGCACCGTTATGGTGATATAACTGTGTCTCACACGGCTGGACCCTCCAGGTGCCTCGCCTCATTCACTCACACCTCACACCATCAGGTGCCTCCGTGCCCTGGTACAGGCCTCCGTGTCCTGGTGCAGGCCCCCGTGCCGTTGGTACAGGCCTCCGTGCCCTGGTGCAGGCCCCCGTGCCGTTGGTACAGGCCTCCGTGCCCTGGTACAGGCCTCCGTGCCGTTGGTACAGGCCTCCGTGCCCTGGTACAGGCCTACGTGCCCTGGTGCAGGTGGAGGAGGACACGGGCGCCGTGTAGCCGCACTCCGCCTGCCCATCACCGCCATGTTGCCTCACCAGCTTCATGAGGAGACAAGTAAAGTATTGTTGCAGCATCTTGTGGCCCTGGTCCCTGACCACCAGTGTTACTCCCAGGGCCAGTGTTGTCAACACTGGCCCTGGGAGCAGCTCCAGTGTTTACAACACTGGCCCTGGGAGTAACACCAGTGTTTACAACACTGGCCCTGGGAGCTGCTCCAGTGTTTACAACACTGGCCCTGGGAGCAACACCAGTGTTTACAACACTGGCCCTGGGAGCAACACCAGTGTTTACAACACTGGCCCTGGGAGCAACACCAGTGTTTACAACACTGGCCCTGGGAGCTGCTCCAGTGTTTACAACACTGGCCCTGGGAGCAACACCAGTGTTTACAACACTGGCCCTGGGAGCAACACCAGTGTTTACAACACTGGCCCTGGGAGCAACACCAGTGTTTACAACACTGGCCCTGGGAGCAGCTCCAGTGTTTACAACACTGGCCCTGACGGAGGCCCTACAGCCTGCTGGTAGTGACGCTGGGAGGGGGCGGGGACTGGCAGAGTCGGGGTACGGGGCGGTGAGAGGAAAGAGTGCCACAAGAACAACCACACATTATAGCAATGCTGAAAACGAAACTGTCAGGTATTATAGAAAATGGAATTTTCCCAGGAGGATATCACGTAATAAGGAAAGATAGGCTCCAAACTTGCCTAAACACACTCCCACAGTTCTGCACACTCTTGGGTCTCCACACCCAACCACACACACACACACTCAAGGACTCCACACTCACCCCATACACTTGAGACTCCACACACACACACTTACTTTCAATCATAGGTACGACAGAGCCAAACATGCTCCGGAACCTCTAAACAAGTTCATTGTTCGGTACAGCGAAGATTTCGTAGGATACAGAGAAGGCGTTCGATCCCCGATGTTCCAAGTGTTTAGACACCGTCCCTTCCCTCCGTCCTATCCCAGCTCCTAGTCCTCATATCCCTCCCAAGAGCTACACAGTGGTTCTGACCTAGTGCTTTCTCCTCATAATTACCACACATACACCTCCCACTTTCCCAATGATTCAGTTTAGTACAGGTTGTGCTCCAGTTGTTCCTTATTATCTTCTTCAGTTACTCCTTATCAGTTACTCTCCCGGGGAAAGTGTCCGGCTTAGGGCGCCTGTGAGAGCTGTTTATTATTATTATTATTGTCTACCACAGACGTGGCCAGACATTAACAATGCTAACCACCATATATACATTTTCTTTTGTCCTCCATGGACAGGGTTAGAGATGTGTTAAACATATAGTTCAGTCAATATGTTTGTTTACAGTTGTGGACAATGGCGGCGGTAGAGACGGTCGAGTCTTCCCTTACCTGGCCCACTACCTGGCCACAGGTGAGTCTTCCCTTACCTGGCCCACTACCTGGCCACAGGTGAGTCTTCCCTTACCTGGCCCACTACCTGGCCACAGGTGAGTCTTCCCTTACCTGGCCCACTACCTGGCCACAGGTGAGTCTTCCCTTACCTGGCCCACTACCTGGCCACAGGTGAGTCTTCCCTTACCTGGCCCACTACCTGGCCACAGGTGAGTCTTCCCTTACCTGGCCCACTACCTGGCCACAGGTGAGTCTTCCCTTACCTGGCCCACTACCTGGCCACAGGTGAGTCTTCCCTTACCTGGCCCACTACCTGGCCACAGGTGAGTCTTCCCTTACCTGGCCCACTACCTGGCCACAGGTGAGTCTTCCCTTACCTGGCCCACTACCTGACCCACTACCTGGCCCACTACCTGGCCACAGGTGAGTCTTCCCTTACCTGGCCCACTACCTGACCCACTACCTGGCCCACTACCTGGCCACAGGTGAGTCTTCCCTTACCTGGCCCACTACCTGGCCCACTACCTGGCCCACTACCTGACCCACTACCTGGCCCACTACCTGGCCACAGGTGAGTGTTCCCTTACCTGGCCCACTACCTGACCCACTACCTGGCCCACTACCTGGCCACAGGTGAGTCTTCCCTTACCTGGCCCACTACCTGGCCACAGGTGAGTCTTCCCTTACCTGGCCCACTACCTGGCCCACTACCTGGCCACAGGTGAGTCTTCCCCTACCTGGCCCACTACCTGGCCACAGGTGAGTCTTCCCTTACCTGGCCCACTACCTGGCCCACTACCTGGCCCACTACCTGGCCCACTACCTGGCCACAGGTGAGTCTTCCCCTACCTGGCCCACTACCTGGCCCACTACCTGGCCCACTACCTGGCTCACTACCTGGCCACAGGTGAGTCTTCCCCTACCTGGCCCACTACCTGGCCCACTACCTGGCCACAGGTGAGTCTTCCCTTACCTGGCCCACTACCTGGCCACTACCTGGCCACAGGTGAGTCTTCCCTTACCTGGCCCACTACCTGGCCCACTACCTGGCCCACTACCTGGCCCACTACCTGGCCCACTACCTGGCCCACTACCTGGCCACAGGTGAATCTTCCCCTACCTGGCCCACTACCTGGCCCACTACCTGGCCACAGGTGAGTCTTCCCTTACCTGGCCCACTACCTGGCCACTACCTGGCCACAGGTGAGTCTTCCCTTACCTGGCCCACTACCTGGCCCACTACCTGGCCCACTACCTGGCCCACTACCTGGCCACAGGTGAATCTTCCCCTACCTGGCCCACTACCTGACCCACTACCTGGCCACAGGTGAGTCTTCCCCTACCTGGCCCACTACCTGGCCCACTACCTGGCCACAGGTGAGTCTTCCCCTACCTGGCCCACTACCTGGTCCACTACCTGGCCCACTACCTGGCCCACTACCTGGCCACAGGTGAATCTTCCCCTACCTGGCCCACTACCTGACCCACTACCTGGCCACAGGTGAGTCTTCCCCTACCTGGCCCACTACCTGGCCCACTACCTGGCCCACTACCTGGCCACAGGTGAGTCTTCCCCTACCTGGCCCACTACCTGGCCCACTACCTGGCCCACTACCTGGCCATAGGATAGTACCATTAATGTGTGATATATGTATGTGTGTATGTATGTATGTATTCATGCACTTATGTATTAAAAACTGTAACTAATTTCAGAAAATTGTTACTTAGCTAAGTGAAGGATGGGGTCCACCACCACCCACGGGATGGGTATGGGGTCCACCACCACCCACGGGATGGGTATGGGGTCCATCACCACCCACGGGATGGGTATGGGGTCCATCACCACCCACGGGATGGGTATGGGGTCCACCACCACCCACGGGATGGGTATGGGGTCCACCACCACCCACGGGATGGGTATGGGGTCCACCACCACCCACAGGATGGGTATGGGGTCCACCACCACCCACGGGATGGGTATGGGATCCACCACCACCCACGGGATGGGTATGGGGTCCACCACCACCCACAGGATGGGTATGGGGTCCACCACCACCCACGGGATGGGTATGGGATCCACCACCACCCACGGGATGGGTATGGGGTCCATCACCACCCACGGGATGGGTATGGGGTCCACCACCACCCACAGGATGGGTATGGGGTCCACCACCACCCACAGGATGGGTATGGGGTCCACCACCACCCACGGGATGGGTATGGGATCCACCACCACCACCCACGGGATGGGTATGGGGGGAATAATAAATGACAACTGAAGTAAGTCACTCCAGGACTTGTGTGGCATGAATGGTCTGAGCACAGCACTTGACCTCTACACATACCACTTTCAAACAATTCAAGATAGTCACAATGTTATGTGTGTATGTGTGTGTACTCACCTATATGTACTCACCTATATGTGCTTGCAGGATCGAGCATTGACTCTTGGATCCCGCCTTTCTAGCTATCGGTTGTTTACAGCAATGACTCCTGTCCCATTTCCCTATCATACCTAGTTTTAAAAGTATGAATAGTATTTGCTTCCACAACCTGTTCCCCAAGTGCATTCCATTTTTCTACTACTCTCACGCTAAAAGAAAACTTCCTAACATCTCTGTGACTCATCTGAGTTTCCAGTTTCCACCCATGTCCCCTCGTTCTGTTATTATTACGTGTGAACATTTCATCTATTTCCACTTTGTCAATTCCCCTGAGTATTTTATATGTCCCTATCATATCTCCTCTCTCCCTTCTTTTCTCTAGTGTCGTAAGGTTCAGTTCCTTCAGCCGCTCTTCATATCCCATCCCTCGTAGCTCTGGGACAAGCCTCGTCGCAAACCTCTGAACCTTCTCCAGTTTCTTTATGTGTTTCTTCAGGTGGGGGCTCCATGATGGCGCGGCATACTCTAAGACGGGTCTCACGTAGGCAGTGTAAAGCGCCCTAAAAGCTTCCTCATTTAGGTTTCTGAATGAAGTTCTAATTTTCGCCAGTGTAGAGTACGCTGCTGTCGTTATCCTATTTATATGTGCCTCAGGAGTTAGATTAGGTGTCACATCCACTCCCAGGTCTCTTTCTCGAATCGTTACAGGTAGGCTGTTCCCCTTCATTGTGTACTGTCCCTTTGGTCTCCTGTCACCTGATCCCATTTCCATAACTTTACATTTACTGGTGTTAAACTCCAGTAGCCATTTCCCTGACCATCTCTGCAGCCTGTTTTGTGTGTGTGTGTGTGTGTGTGTGTGTGTGTGTGTGTGTGTGTGTATGTGTGTGTGTGTGTGTGTGTGTGTGTGTGTGTGTGTGTGTGTGTGTGTGTGTGTGTGTGTGTGTGTGTATGTGTGTACTCACCTAGTTGTGTTTGCGGGGGTTGAGCTCTGGCTCTTTGGTCCCGCCTCTCAACCGTCAATCAACAGGTGTACAGATTCCTGAGCCTATCGGGCTCTGTCATATCTACACTTGAAACTGTGTATGGAGTCAGCCTCCACCACATCACCCCCTAATGCATTCCATTTGTCAACCACTCTGACACTAAAAAAGTTCTTTCTAATATCTCTGTGGCTCATTTGGGCACTCAGTTTCCACCTGTGTCCCCTTGTGCGTGTTCCCCTTGTGTTAAATAGACTGTCTTTATCTACCCTATCAATCCCCTTCAGAATCTTGAATGTGGTGATCATGTCCCCCCTAACTCTTCTGTCTTCCAGCGAAGTGAGGTTTAATTCCCGTAGTCTCTCCTCGTAGCTCATACCTCTCAGCTCGGGTACTAGTCTGGTGGCAAACCTTTGAACCTTTTCCAGTTTAGTCTTATCCTTGACTAGATATGGACTCCATGCTGGGGCTGCATACTCCAGGATTGGCCTGACATATGTGGTATACAAAGTTCTGAATGATTCTTTACACAAGTTTCTGAATGCCGTTCGTATGTTGGCCAGCCTGGCATATGCCGCTGATGTTATCCGCTTGATATGTGCTGCAGGAGACAGGTCTGGCGTGATATCAACCCCCAAGTCTTTTTCCTTCTCTGACTCCTGAAGAATTTCCTCTCCCAGATGATACCTTGTATCTGGTCTCCTGCTCCCTACACCTATCTTCATTACATTACATTTGATTGGGTTAAACTCTAACAACCATTTGTTCGACCATTCCTTCAGCTTGTCTAGGTCTTCTTGAAGCCTCAAACAGTCCTCTTCTGTTTTAATCCTTCTCATAATTTTAGCATCGTCCGCAAACATTGAGAGAAATGAATCGATACCCTCCGGGAGATCATTTACATATATCAGAAACAAGATAGGACCGAGTACAGAGCCCTGTGGGACTCCACTGGTGACTCCACGCCAATCGGAGGTCTCACCCCTCACCGTAACTCTCTGCTTCCTATTGCTTAGATACTCCCTTATCCACTGGAGCACCTTACCAGCTACACCTGCCTGTCTCTCCAGCTTATGTACCAGCCTCTTATGCGGTACTGTGTCAAAGGCTTTCCGACAATCCAAGAAAATGCAGTCCGCCCAGCCCTCTCTTTCTTGCTTAATCTGTGTCACCTGATCGTAGAATTCTATCAAGCCTGTAAGGCAAGATTTACCCTCCCTGAATCCATGTTGGCGATTTGTCACGAAGTCCCTTCTCTCCAGATGTGTTACCAGGTTTTTTCTCACGATCTTCTCCATCACCTTGCATGGTATACAAGTCAAGGACACTGGCCTGTAGTTCAGTGCCTCTTGTCTGTCGCCCTTTTTGTATATTGGGACCACATTCGCCGTCTTCCATATTTCTGGTAGGTCTCCCGTCTCTAGTGACTTACTATACACTATGGAGAGTGGCAAGCAAAGTGCCTCTGCACACTCTTTCAGTACCCATGGTGAGATCCCATCTGGGCCAACCGCCTTTCTAACATCCAGATCCAGCAGGTGTCTCTTGACCTCCTCTCTCGTAATTTCGAACTCCTCCAAGGCCGCCTGGTTTACCTCCCTTTCTCCTAGCACAGTGACCTCACCCTGTTCTATTGTGAAGACCTCCTGGAACCTCTTGTTGAGTTCCTCACACACCTCTCTGTCATTCTCTGTATACCTGTCCTCGCCTGTTCTAAGTTTCAATACCTGTTCTTTCACTGTTGTTTTCCTTCTGATGTGACTGTGGAGTAGCTTTGGTTCGGTCTTGGCTTTGTTTGCTGTATAATTTTCAAAATTTTTCTCTGCTTCTCTTCTCACCCTGACGTACTCATTCCTGGTTCTCTGGTATCTCTCCCTGCTTTCTGGTGTTCTGTTATTCCGGAAGTTCCTCCACGCCTTTTTGTTCAGTTTCTTCGCTTCCATACATGCCCTATTATACCATGGATTCTTCTGTTGCTTCTCGGATTTTTCCCTTTGGGCCGGGATGAACCTGTTTACTGCCTCCTGACACTTTTGGGTAACATAGTCCATCATACCCTGTACAGACTTGTCTCTGAGGTCTGTGTCCCAAGGTATTTCACTTAGGAAACTTCTCATCTGTTCATAATTCCCCTTTCGGTATGCCAGCCTTTTGATTCCTAGTTCTTTTTGGGGGGAGATAAGTCCTAGCTCTACCAGGTACTCAAAGTTCAATACACTGTGGTCACTCATTCCCAAGGGCGCTTCCATCTTAACTTCCCTTATATCCCATTCATTTAGGGTAAATATCAAATCAAGCATTGCTGGTTCATCTTCTCCTCTCATTCTTGTTGGCTCTTTGGTATGCTGGCTTAGAAAGTTTCTTGTTGCCACGTCCAGCAGCTTAGCTCTCCATGTTTCTGGTCCTCCATGCGGGTCTCTGTTCTTCCAATCTATCTTCCCATGGTTGAAGTCTCCCATAATTAGTAGTCCAGATCCATTCCTGCTAGCAACAGAAGCTGCTCTTTCTATTATGTTAATGGTGGCCATGTTGTTTCTATCATATTCCTGTGTAGGTCTTCTGTCATTTGGTGGTGGATTATATATGACTGTGACTATAATTTTTTTCCCTCCATTTGTTACAGTACCTGCTATGTAGTCACTGAAACCTTCACAGCCCTGAATATCCATCTCCTCAAAATCCCAGCCTTTTCTTACCAGCAGAGCTACACCACCCCCACCTCTTCTTTCCCTCTCTTTCCGCATAACATAATAGTCCTGTGGGAACACTGCATTTGTTATTGTTTTCGTGATCTTTGTTTCTGTGAGGGCTATTATGTCTGGGTTTTCCTCTAGTACCAGTTCTCCAAGCTCATTTGCTTTCTTTGTAATTCCATCTATGTTAGTGTACATCGCTTTGAGGCTCACTTTCTTCTGTCCCTTCTCAAATCGCCTCCTTGGTGAGTGTTCTGCTGGTGGGGGAGGCTGTTCCATGGGTGTGAGGACCTGTGAGGTGGGTAACAGGATCTCAGAGGATACTGGAATGAGGGGCGGGGGATCCAGTGAAGGGGGAGGGACAGGGAGGGTATGGGGTGAAAGGGGCGGGAGGATGTGCTCACCTAATTGTGCTCACCTAATTGTGCTTGCGGGGGTTGAGCTCTGGCTCTTTGGTCCCGCCTCTCAACCGTCAATCAACTGGTGTACAGATTCCTGAGCCTATTGGGCTCTATCATATCTACATTTGAAACTGTGTATGGAGTCAGCCTCCACCACATCACTTCCTAATGCATTCCATTTACTAACTACTCTGACACTGAAAAAGTTCTTTCTAACGTCTCTGTGGCTCATTTGGGTACTCAGCTTCCACCTGTGTCCCCTTGTTCGCGTCCCACCAGTGTTGAATAGTTCATCCTTGTTTACCCGGTCGATTCCCCTGAGGATTTTGTAGGTTGTGATCATGTCCCCCCTTACTCTTCTGTCTTCCAGTGTCGTGAGGTGCATTTTCCGCAGCCTTTCCTCATAACTCATGCCTCTTAGTTCTGGGACTAGTCTAGTAGCATACCTTTGGACTTTTTCCAGCTTCGTCTTGTGCTTGACAAGGTACGGGCTCCATGCTGGGGCCGCATACTCCAGGATTGGTCTTACATATGTGGTGTACAAGATTCTGAATGATTCCTTACACAGGTTCCTGAACGCCGTTCTGATGTTAGCCAGCTTCGCATATGCCGCAGACGTTATTCTCTTTATGTGGGCTTCAGGAGACAGGTTTGGTGTGATATCAACTCCTAGATCTTTCTCTCTGTCTGTTTCATTAAGTACTTCATCTCCTATTCTGTATCCTGTGCCTGGCCTCCTGTTTCCACTGCCTAGTTTCATTACTTTGCATTTACTCGGGTTGAACTTCAACAGCCATTTGTTGGACCATTCACTCAGTCTATCCAGGTCATCTTGTAGCCTCCTACTATCATCCTCTGTTTCAATCCTCCTCATAATTTTTGCATCGTCGGCAAACATTGAGAGGAACGAATCTATACCCTCTGGGAGATCATTTACATATACCAGAAACAGTATAGGTCCAAGGACTGACCCCTGCGGGACTCCACTTGTGACGTCTCGCCAATCTAAGGCCTCACCCCTCACACAGACTCGTTGTCTCCTGTTGCTTAGGAGCAACACACATGTGTGTGTGTGTGTGTGTGTGTGTGTGTGTGTGTGTGTGTGTGTGTGTGTGTGTGTGTGTGTGTGTGTGTGTGTGTGTGTGTGTGTGTGTGTAGGACGTGTTAGATGATGGATGGCGATTAAGGGAGTCAAGAGGTGGGAGGGGCATGATGACTGGGCCGTGAGAGGTGTTAGAGGGAGGCGGTGTGTAATAGAGCGTGTACACTACAGGAGACATGCTGTACCCGGCACACGAGGGCCAGGTGATGGTCACGCGTCTACTCCACGAACTCACCCAACTGGACCTGGTGGACGACCTCCTGCACGCCCGCCCTCACGCACTCAAAGGCTGCCTGCCCAAGACCCTCCAGCGTGCCTCGGTGAGTGCCTCCGTCTGCACTACACGTCATTATGTCATGAGGTGTGGAGCCACAACACACCGGAGAGTGCAAGTCTTGTATCATTAGCCTTCATCAACTCCGCCACTAACTTCTCGCTCCCAATATTGTTTTACCCATCTCAAGATGTTGTTGTTGCTGTTTTAGATTTAGCTACTCAGAAGGAAATGTTCATGTAGCACGGACTATGGTGAGCCCGTGATTGAGTTCGGTTATTCGCGATAACCTTGTTGCTGTGATATTTGGGTCAAAGTTTTAAATGGAGGTGGGGTTTCCTCCTTTTCCCCTGTTTCTTTTTCGCTTCTGTTTTAGCGCACTGGTTGTAGTTTTAATAACATTATCTTGGTGGCGGATGTAGATGCAGAATGTTCACTAGTGTGTCCCATTCTTCAACTGCTTTGTTAAGCAGTGTAGTCGCTGTGGAATTTGCATCTAATGCAGCTGCTGTCGTTGGATTAATGTTGAGTGTGATGCGCAGGGCTTCAGTAGCTTCACATTCCAGTAAGTAGTGCAATAGTGGCGCCTCTGCTTCTGTTCCACAGATGTGACACTCTTTAACTATTGGGTTCATTACCTCCCAGCAGCACTTGTAACCAAGTCTGAGTCTGTGTATGGCTACTGCAATGTCTCTGGATATCTTTTTGCCAGGCTTGAAAGAGGAGTAACCAGTGGCTTGTTCGTACCATATCGCAGTGGATCTTCCTTCCGCTACTTTAGCTCTGTGGCGACTTTTGATAGTTGAGAATATTTTCTTCTTGATTTGTTCCTTAATCTGTGAGAAACTTGGAAGTATATGAACCTGTACAACAGGTAGAGCAGCGGCAGTTTTTGCTAGTGAGTCTGCCTTATCATTACCATCTATGCCAGTGTGACTTGGTATCCAATTTAGGGTGATTGACAGACCTAGATTGTGGGCTTCTTTTCCTATATGTAGGATTCTGTGATGAATGTATATTATCTCTGTGCTGGCTGGATAACAATGCCTGGAGCGAAGATTTAGAGTCGGTATGAATAACAGCATGTAAATTATTCTGAACTGTATAATTTATGGCCTCTTTCAGGGCATATAATTATGTTTGCAATGTTGAGCACCCACTATTGATGCTCCAGTAAGCTTCATGGTTGGTAGTATAACATGGCTGCCGAAAGTGTTGATATGGTCTATCTTCTCCTTTGTTCTTAATGGTCCATTTCAAGTCCACTTTCTCTAGAATATTCACTAGATTATCCATCTATGCACTTGTTCTATATTGAAGGTTTCTGTGAAGTGAACTGTGTATGCTGTCTTTGACTGACAGTCTGGCGGTGGTTCCAACAAGTTGTGCTGTTATGGTGGCTATTCTTTGTTTGGTCCTGTTTCCTAAGGCTGGTAAGTTGGTTTCCATTGATAGATTCTGTCGACGCGTCCATATAGGAGCTCCCAGCATTGTTCTGAGGGCATCATTTTGAGACACTTCCAGTTTCTGCCATTGGTTATCACTGGGGGATGTAGGAGCAGGAGCAGCATAGTCGATGAGTGACCTAACTGCTTGAACGTAGTACATTTTGAGTACTGGTAGAGATGCACCATCTCTAAGACTGGTCAGGGAGCGCAAAGCTGAGTTTCTGGCTTTACAACGTTGCTGAAGATATTCAATTTCTTGAGTGAATTTCAACTGGCTGTCTATTATGACTCCTAGGTATTGAAAGGAGGTAACCCACTCAATTTCTTGTCCTTGTATTGCCAGTCTGATGTCTTGAGTTCTCATTTTAACGGCCAATGCTTTTGTTTATTGCTGTTTATTTTCACTGATGTGTTCCGCTTCCATGCTGATGCAGTACTTTTTCTCATCCTCATATCGGACATAGACAACGACACAATCCATAGCACTGTATCATCCTTTGCAGATGACACTAGGATCTTTATGAGAGTAGACAACATAGAGGACACGGCAAACCTCCAATCAGACATAAATCAAGTCTTTCTATGGGCTACAGAAAATAATATGGTGTTTAACGAAGTTAAGTTCCAGCTCATGCGCTACGGAAAAAAATGAAAATATAAAAACGGAAACCACGTACAAAACTCAGTCAAATCATAACAGAACGAAAAGGCAATGTAAAGGATCTGGGTGTACTCATGTCGGAAGACCTTACCTTTAAAGAACACAATAAAGTTGCCGTCACAACTGCAAGAAAAATGTCAGGTTGGATAACAAGAACCTTTCACACTAAGAGATGCTATACCGATGATGATACTTTTCAAGACGCTTGTGCTCTCTAGAGTGGAGTACTGCTGCACAATGACAGCACCTTTCAAAGCTGGAGAAATTGCTGACCTGGAGAGCGTGCAGAGATCCTTTACTGCTAGAATCCACTCAGTAAAACATCTAAACTATTTCGACCGACTAAAGAGCCTAAATCTGTATTCTCTTGAGCGCAGGTGGGAGAGATACATAATAATTTACACGTAGAAAATAGTAGAGGGGTTGATCCCAAACCTGCACACAGAAATAACATCACATGAGACCAGAAGGCATGGCAGGATGTGCAGAATGCCCCCGTTGAAGAGGAGAGGTGCAACAGGTACTCTGAGAGAGAACTCTATCAACATCAGAGGCCCGAGACTGTTCAACACGCTTCCACTACACATAAGGGACATAACTGGCCGACCCCTCACAGTGTTCAAGAGAGAACTATCAACATCAGAGGCCCGAGACTGTTCAACACGCTTCCACTACACATAAGGGGCATAACTGGCCGACCCCTCACAGTGTTCAAGAGAGAACTATCAACATCAGAGGCCCGAGACTGTTCAACACGCTTCCACTACACATAAGGGACATAACTGGCCGACCCCTCACAGTGTTCAAGAGAGAACTATCAACATCAGAGGCCCGAGACTGTTCAACACGCTTCCACTACACATAAGGGACATAACTGGCCGACCCCTCACAGTGTTCAAGAGAGAACTTGACAAACACCTCCAAAGGATACCTGATCAACCAGGCTGTAACTCATACGTCAGGCTGCAAGCAGCCGCGTCCAACAGCCTGGTTGACCAGTCCAGCAACGAGGAGGGCTGGTCGATGACCGGGCCACAGGGGTCGCTAAGTCCCGAAATCAACTCAAACTAACCTCAAAGTAGAGAGTATCATTATTCCTGTCATCTCCGACCATTTTCCTTGCTCTTGCCACAAGATTACTGTGACCTTCTGAATGTAATAATTTCAGAAGAATGTTGAGGAGAGCCATTTCCTGGGGGGACATGGTCGCTCGGTCTAGGTACGCACACAACGGATCGCAGTAGTGTGAACACAGTTACTCAGAACTTGAGAATGAATGTATGAACGCGTCTCAAGAACACACATAAACTTATATAGTGCTGGGTTTCGTGTTGTGTTCGCTCATGTCTCGCACACTTACAACTCACTTAAGAAACTTTGACATCGTTTCTGCTTCCTCTTACGAAGGTTGCACGACCCAGCTTCAGCTCCTGCGTCCCGCCTTTCCAACTGTTGGTTGTCTTATCTTATGGACTACCTACATGTTAGTTTTTGTCATGTCTACTTTTAAAACATTATGAAGGTGGCTTATATTAATTCCCTTTATAGCCTGATGTGCTTGCCTACTGGGCTTGTAGTAGAGGAGTTGTTAAGGTGTATGTGGACTCCTACAGAGCGGCGGGGGTCGCCGGCACACTGTGGCGGGAGATGGCCACACCCTCCAAGTCAACACCCGGCCTCCACCACGACTCTCCCTCACCAGCCTCCTCACTCGTCTCCTCCTCCCTCACCACACACCCACCTCCACTGTCTACCACCCGCCCTCTAACAAGGTAAGACTCCTGGCCGCCCTCTAACACGGTAAGACTCCTGGCCGCCCTCTAACACGGTACGACTCCTGGCCGCCCTCTAACAAGGTGAGACTCCTGGCCGCCCTCTAACAAGGTAAGACTCCTGGCCGCCCTCTAACAAGGTAAGACTCCTGGCCGCCCTCTAACAAGGTAAGACTCCTGGCCGCCCTCTAACAAGGTAAGACTCCTGGCCGCCCTCTAACAAGGTGAGACTCCTGGCCGCCCTCTAACAAGGTGAGACTCCTGGCCGCCCTCTAACAAGGTAAGACTCCTGGCCGCCCTCTAACAAGGTGAGACTCCTGGCCGCCCTCTAACAAGGTAAGACTCCTGGCCGCCCTCTAACACGGTAAGACTCCTGGCCGCCCTCTAACAAGGTGAGACTCCTGGCCGCCCTCTAACAAGGTAAGACTCCTGGCCGCCCTCTAACACGGTAAGACTCCTGGCCGCCCTCTAACAAGGTGAGACTCCTGGCCGCCCTCTAACAAGGTGAGACTCCTGGCCGCCCTCTAACAAGGTAAGACTCCTGGCCGCCCTCTAACAAGGTGAGACTCCTGGCCGCCCTCTAACAAGGTGAGACTCCTGGCCGCCCTCTAACAAGGTGAGACTCCTGGCATCCCTCTAACAAGGTAAGACTCCTGGCCGCCCTCTAACAAGGTAAGACTCCTGGCCGCCCTCTAACAAGGTAAGACTCCTGGCCGCCCTCTAACAAGGTGAGACTCCTGGCCGCCCTCTAACAAGGTGAGACTCCTGGCCGCCCTCTAACAAGGTGAGACTCCTGGCCGCCCTCTAACAAGGTAAGACTCCTGGCCGCCCTCTAACAAGGTAAGACTCCTGGCCGCCCTCTAACAAGGTGAGACTCCTGGCCGCCCTCTAACAAGGTAAGACTCCTGGCCGCCCTCTAACAAGGTGAGACTCCTGGCCGCCCTCTAACAAGGTAAGACTCCTGGCCGCCCTCTAACACGGTAAGACTCCTGGCCGCCCTCTAACAAGGTGAGACTCCTGGCCGCCCTCTAACAAGGTAAGACTCCTGGCCGCCCTCTAACACGGTAAGACTCCTGGCCGCCCTCTAACAAGGTGAGACTCCTGGCCGCCCTCTAACAAGGTGAGACTCCTGGCCGCCCTCTAACAAGGTAAGACTCCTGGCCGCCCTCTAACAAGGTGAGACTCCTGGCCGCCCTCTAACAAGGTGAGACTCCTGGCCGCCCTCTAACAAGGTGAGACTCCTGGCATCCCTCTAACAAGGTAAGACTCCTGGCCGCCCTCTAACAAGGTAAGACTCCTGGCCGCCCTCTAACAAGGTAAGACTCATGGCCGCCCTCTAACAAGGTGAGACTCCTGGCCGCCCTCTAACAAGGTGAGACTCCTGGCCGCCCTCTAACAAGGTGAGACTCCTGGCCGCCCTCTAACAAGGTAAGACTCCTGGCCGCCCTCTAACAAGGTAAGACTCCTGGCCGCCCTCTAACAAGGTAAGACTCCTGGCCGCCCTCTAACACGGTAAGACTCCTGGCCGCCCTCTAACAAGGTAAGACTCCTGGCCGCCCTCTAACAAGGTGAGACTCCTGGCCGACCTCTAACAAGGTAAGACTCCTGGCCGCCCTCTAACAAGGTGAGACTCCTGGCCGCCCTCTAACAAGGTAAGACTCCTGGCCGCCCTCTAACAAGGTAAGACTCCTGGCCGCCCTCTAACAAGGTGAGACTCCTGGCCGACCTCTAACAAGGTAAGACTCCTGGCCGCCCTCTAACACGGTAAGACTCCTGGCCGCCCTCTAACAAGGTAAGACTCCTGGCCGCCCTCTAACAAGGTGAGACTCCTGGCCGCCCTCTAACAAGGTAAGACTCCTGGCCGCCCTCTAACAAGGTAAGACTCCCGGCCGCCCTCTAACAAGGTAAGACTCCTGGCCGCCCTCTAACAAGGTGAGACTCCTGGCCGCCCTCTAACAAGGTGAGACTCCTGGCCGCCCTCTAACAAGGTAAGACTCCTGGCCGCCCTCTAACAAGGTAAGACTCCTGGCCGCCCTCTAACAAGGTAAGACTCCTGGCCGCCCTCGAACAAGGTAAGACTCCTGGCCGCCCTCTAACAAGGTAAGACTCCTGGCCGCCCTCTAACAAGGTAAGACTCCTGGCCGCCCTCTAACAAGGTGAGACTCCTGGCCGCCCTCTAACAAGGTAAGACTCCTGGCCGCCCTCTAACAAGGTGAGACTCCTGGCCGCCCTCTAACAAGGTAAGACTCCTGGCCGCCCTCTAACAAGGTGAGACTCCTGGCCGCCCTCTAACAAGGTGAGACTCCTGGCCGCCCTCTAACAAGGTGAGACTCCTGGCATCCCTCTAACAAGGTAAGACTCCTGGCCGCCCTCTAACAAGGTGAGACTCCTGGCCGCCCTCTAACAAGGTAAGACTCCTGGCCGCCCTCTAACAAGGTGAGACTCCTGGCCGCCCTCTAACAAGGTAAGACTCCTGGCCGCCCTCTAACAAGGTGAGACTCCTGGCCGCCCTCTAACAAGGTGAGACTCCTGGCCGCCCTCTAACAAGGTGAGACTCCTGGCCGCCCTCTAACAAGGTAAGACTCCTGGCCGCCCTCTAACAAGGTGAGACTCCTGGCCGCCCTCTAACAAGGTGAGACTCCTGGCCGCCCTCTAACAAGGTGAGACTCCTGGCCGCCCTCTAACAAGGTAAGACTCCTGGCCGCCCTCTAACAAGGTGAGACTCCTGGCCGCCCTCTAACAAGGTGAGACTCCTGGCCGCCCTCTAACAAGGTAAGACTCCTGGCCGCCCTCTAACAAGGTAAGACTCCTGGCCGCCCTCTAACAAGGTAAGACTCATGGCCGCCCTCTAACAAGGTAAGACTCCTGGCCGCCCTCTAACAAGGTAAGACTCCTGGCCGCCCTCTAACACGGTGAGACTCCTGGCCGCCCTCTAACAAGGTAAGACTCCTGGCCGCCCTCTAACAAGGTGAGACTCCTGGCCGCCCTCTAACAAGGTAAGACTCCTGGCCGCCCTCTAACAAGGTGAGACTCCTGGCCGCCCTCTAACAAGGTAAGACTCCTGGCCGCCCTCTAACAAGGTAAGACTCCTGGCCGCCCTCTAACAAGGTGAGACTCCTGGCCGCCCTCTAACAAGGTGAGACTCCTGGCCGCCCTCTAACAAGGTGAGACTCCTGACCGCCCTCTAACAAGGTGAGACTCCTGGCCGCCCTCTAACAAGGTGAGACTCCTGGCCGCCCTCTAACAAGGTGAGACTCCTGGCCGCCCTCTAACAAGGTAAGACTCCTGGCCGCCCTCTAACAAGGTAAGACTCCTGGCCGCCCTCTAACAAGGTAAGACTCCTGGCCGCCCTCTAACAAGGTGAGACTCCTGGCCGCCCTCTAACAAGGTAAGACTCCTGGCCGCCCTCTAACAAGGTAAGACTCCTGGCCGCCCTCTAACAAGGTAAGACTCCTGGCCGCCCTCTAACAAGGTGAGACTCCTGGCCGCCCTCTAACAAGGTAAGACTCCTGGCCGCCCTCTAACAAGGTAAGACTCCTGGCCGCCCTCTAACAAGGTGAGACTCCTGGCCGCCCTCTAACAAGGTAAGACTCCTGGCCGCCCTCTAACAAGGTAAGACTCCTGGCCGCCCTCTAACAAGGTGAGACTCCTGGCCGCCCTCTAACAAGGTGAGACTCCTGGCCGCCCTCTAACAAGGTAAGACTCCTGGCCGCCCTCTAACAAGGTAAGACTCCTGGCCGCCCTCTAACAAGGTGAGACTCCTGGCCGCCCTCTAACAAGGTGAGACTCCTGGCCGCCCTCTAACAAGGTAAGACTCCTGGCCGCCCTCTAACAAGGTAAGACTCCTGGCCGCCCTCTAACAAGGTAAGACTCCTGGCCGCCCTCTAACAAGGTAAGACTCCTGGCCGCCCTCTAACAAGGTGAGACTCCTGGCCGCCCTCTAACAAGGTAAGACTCCTGGCCGCCCTCTAACACGGTAAGACTCCTGGCCGCCCTCTAACACGGTAAGACTCCTGGCCGCCCTCTAACAAGGTGAGACTCCTGGCCGCCCTCTAACAAGGTAAGACTCCTGGCCGCCCTCTAACAAGGTGAGACTCCTGGCCGCCCTCTAACAAGGTGAGACTCCTGGCCGCCCTCTAACAAGGTGAGACTCCTGGCCGCCCTCTAACAAGGTAAGACTCCTGGCCGCCCTCTAACAAGGTGAGACTCCTGGCCGCCCTCTAACAAGGTGAAGACTCCTGGCCGCCCTCTAACAAGGTGAGACTCCTGGCCGCCCTCTAACAAGGTGAGACTCCTGGTCCGCCCTCTAACAAGGTAAGACTCCTGGCCGCCCTCTAACAAGGTGAGACTCCTGGCCGCCCTCTAACAAGGTGAGACTCCTGGCCGCCCTCTAACAAGGTAAGACTCCTGGCCGCCCTCTAACAAGGTAAGACTCCTGGCCGCCCTCTAACAAGGTAAGACTCCTGGCCGCCCTCTAACAAGGTAAGACTCCTGGCCGCCCTCTAACAAGGTAAGACTCCTGGCCGCCCTCTAACAAGGTGAGACTCCTGGCCGCCCTCTAACAAGGTAAGACTCCTGGCCGCCCTCTAACAAGGTGAGACTCCTGGCCGCCCTCTAACAAGGTAAGACTCCTGGCCGCCCTCTAACAAGGTGAGACTCCTGGCCGCCCTCTAACAAGGTAAGACTCCTGGCCGCCCTCTAACAAGGTAAGACTCCTGGCCGCCCTCTAACAAGGTAAGACTCCTGGCCGCCCTCTAACAAGGTGAGACTCCTGGCCGCCCTCTAACAAGGTGAGACTCCTGGCCGCCCTCTAACAAGGTAAGACTCCTGGCCGCCCTCTAACAAGGTGAGACTCCTGGCCGCCCTCTAACAAGGTAGAGACTCCTGGCCGCCCTCTAACAAGGTAAGACTCCTGGCCGCCCTCTAACAAGGTAAGACTCCTGGCCGCCCTCTAACAAGGTAAGACTCCTGGCCGCCCTCTAACAAGGTGAGACTCCTGGCCGCCCTCTAACAAGGTAAGACTCCTGGCCGCCCTCTAACAAGGTAAGACTCCTGGCCGCCCTCTAACAAGGTAAGACTCCTGGCCGCCCTCTAACAAGGTGAGACTCCTGGCCGCCCTCTAACAAGGTAAGACTCCTGGCCGCCCTCTAACAAGGTAAGACTCCTGGCCGCCCTCTAACAAGGTGAGACTCCTGGCCGCCCTCTAACAAGGTAAGACTCCTGGCCGCCCTCTAACAAGGTAAGACTCCTGGCCGCCCTCTAACAAGGTGAGACTCCTGGCCGCCCTCTAACAAGGTGAAGACTCCTGGCCGCCCTCTAACAAGGTAAGACTCCTGGCCGCCCTCTAACAAGGTAAGACTCCTGGCCGCCCTCTAACAAGGTGAGACTCCTGGCCGCCCTCTAACAAGGTGAGACTCCTGGCCGCCCTCTAACAAGGTAAGACTCCTGGCCGCCCTCTAACAAGGTAAGACTCCTGGCCGCCCTCTAACAAGGTAAGACTCCTGGCCGCCCTCTAACACGGTAAGACTCCTGGCCGCCCTCTAACAAGGTGAGACTCCTGGCCGCCCTCTAACACGGTAAGACTCCTGGCCGCCCTCTAACACGGTAAGACTCCTGGCCGCCCTCTAACAAGGTGAGACTCCTGGCCGCCCTCTAACAAGGTAAGACTCCTGGCCGCCCTCTAACAAGGTGAGACTCCTGGCCGCCCTCTAACAAGGTGAGACTCCTGGCCGCCCTCTAACAAGGTGAAGACTCCTGGCCGCCCTCTAACAAGGTAAGACTCCTGGCCGCCCTCTAACAAGGTGAGACTCCTGGCCGCCCTCTAACAAGGTGAGACTCCTGGCCGCCCTCTAACAAGGTGAGACTCCTGGCCGCCCTCTAACACGGTGAGACTCCTGGCCGCCCTCTAACAAGGTAAGACTCCTGGCCGCCCTCTAACAAGGTGAGACTCCTGGCCGCCCTCTAACAAGGTAAGACTCCTGGCCGCCCTCTAACAAGGTGAGACTCCTGGCCGCCCTCTAACAAGGTAAGACTCCTGGCCGCCCTCTAACAAGGTAAGACTCCTGGCCGCCCTCTAACAAGGTGAGACTCCTGGCCGCCCTCTAACAAGGTGAGACTCCTGGCCGCCCTCTAACAAGGTGAGACTCCTGACCGCCCTCTAACAAGGTGAGACTCCTGGCCGCCCTCTAACAAGGTGAGACTCCTGGCCGCCCTCTAACAAGGTGAGACTCCTGGCCGCCCTCTAACAAGGTAAGACTCCTGGCCGCCCTCTAACAAGGTAAGACTCCTGGCCGCCCTCTAACAAGGTAAGACTCCTGGCCGCCCTCTAACAAGGTGAGACTCCTGGCCGCCCTCTAA
The DNA here is from genome assembly GCF_040958095.1 of Procambarus clarkii. NCBI lineage: Eukaryota > Metazoa > Arthropoda > Malacostraca > Decapoda > Cambaridae > Procambarus > Procambarus clarkii. The sequence goes on along the minus strand of NC_091220.1, from coordinate 12,554,748 downwards.
CAAGGTAAGACTCCTGGCCGCCCTCTAACAAGGTAAGACTCCTGGCCGCCCTCTAACAAGGTAAGACTCCTGGCCGCCCTCTAACAAGGTGAGACTCCTGGCCGCCCTCTAACAAGGTAAGACTCCTGGCCGCCCTCTAACAAGGTAAGACTCCTGGCCGCCCTCTAACAAGGTAAGACTCCTGGCCGCCCTCTAACACGGTAAGACTCCTGGCCGCCCTCTAACAAGGTAAGACTCCTGGCCGCCCTCTAACACGGTACGACTCCTGGCCGCCCTCTAACAAGGTAAGACTCCTGGCCGCCCTCTAACAAGGTAAGACTCCTGGCCGCCCTCTAACACGGTAAGACTCCTGGCCGCCCTCTAACAAGGTAAGACTCCTGGCCGCCCTCTAACACGGTACGACTCCTGGCCGCCCTCTAACAAGGTAAGACTCCTGGCCGCCCTCTAACAAGGTAAGACTCCTGGCCGCCCTCTAACACGGTAAGACTCCTGGCCGCCCTCTAACAAGGTAAGACTCCTGGCCGCCCTCTAACACGGTACGACTCCTGGCCGCCCTCTAACAAGGTAAGACTCCTGGCCGCCCTCTAACAAGGTAAGACTCCTGGCCGCCCTCTAACAAGGTAAGACTCCTGGCCGCCCTCTAACACGGTACGACTCCTGGCCGCCTTCTAACAAGGTAAGACTCCTGGCCGCCCTCTAACAAGGTAAGACTCCTGGCCGCCCTCTAACACGGTACGACTCCTGGCCGCCTTCTAACAAGGTAAGACTCCTGGCCGCCCTCTAACACGGTACGACTCCTGGCCGCCTTCTAACAAGGTGAGACTCCTGGCCGCCCTCTAACAAGGTAAGACTCCTGGCCGCCCTCTAACACGGTAAGACTCCTGGCCGCCCTCTAACAAGGTGAGACTCCTGGCCGCCCTCTAACACTAATGAAGACAAAGGAATGACTCAGTATATTAACAGTGTTGCCAGCATTTTATCTTCAAAATTGAAATTAAATTCAAATAAAATGATTTTAAAAGTTCATTATTCATATTAATCACATTTTTTCACATACAAAAAATGCTAAATGATTCCTGGTAATGCCTAAAATAATGCTACATAGTGTAACAATTCCATTTTTCTCATGAGTCTAAGAAAATTTTAAGTAGGTAAATACTTGCGAAATTTATAAACAAAAATGATAAGTTACAAAGCAAGAAAAAAAAATATATATAATATATATATATAAATATATATATATATATATATATATATATATATATATATATATATATATATATATATATAACTACTGACAATGTTTTCTCCTGCGGCAGGGGACGACGCTGGTGGTGGTGAGGGACACGGCGCAGCGCTCCAGGGAGGTGAGGGTGCAGGGGCCGGCCTGGGCCCTGAGGAGTGTGTTCCCAGGGGCACCGGTCCACACAACCCATGCCACGTACCCCTTGCTCGACTCCTCCGTCACCCCTCACACCTCGGTCACCCAGGTCCTCAACACGCTCACCCGCAGCGGGTACCTTCCCTCCGTCAGGTGAGTCAACACACATATACTACCCCCCCCCCCCCCTCCTCCACACACACTACCTCCCTCCATACACACACACACACTAACCCCTCCACACACACACACACACTAACCCCTCCACACACACACACACACACACACACACACACACACACACACACACACACACACACACACACACACACACACACACAGACACACACACACATCTCCATGAAACAGCCCGTAGCAGCTGTCTATAACTCCCAGGTAACTATTTTTTTTGCTAGGTGAACAGGTGCATCAGGGTGAAAGAAACTTTGCCCAATTGTTTCCGCCTCGGCGGGGAATCGAACCCGGACCCTTATGACTACGACTCCCGAGCGCTGTCCAGTCAGCCGCGAGGCCCTCAAGGCTGTACTTACCTATTAGTGCTTGCGGGGGTTGAGCTCTGGCTCTTTGGTCCCGCCTCTCAACCGTCAATCAACAGGTGTACAGGTTCCTGAGCCTACTGGGCTCTATCATATCTACATTTGAAACTGTGTATGGAGTCAGCCTCCACCACATCGCTTCCTAATGCTGTGTGTGTGTGTGTGTGTGTGTGTGTGTGTGTGTGTGTGTGTGTGTGTGTGTGTGTGTGTGTGTGTGTGTGTGTGTGTGTGTGTGTATTAAATATTGTGTAACTAGTTTCACAAATGACACTTAGCTAAGTGAAGGATGGGGTCCTCCACCACCCACGGGACGGGCATGGGGTCCATGGGGTCCTCCACCACCCACGGGACGGGCATGGGGTCCATGGGGTCCTCCACCACCCACGGGACGGGCATGGGGTCCATGGGGTCCTCCACCACCCACGGGACGGGCATGGGGTCCTCCACCACCCACGGGACGGGCATGAGGTCCATGGGGTCCTCCACCACCCACGGGACGGGCATGGGGTCCATGGGGTCCTCCACCACCCACGGGACGGGCATGGGGTCCATGGGGTCCTCCACCACCCACGGGACGGGCATGGGGTCCATGGGGTCCTCCACCACCCACGGGACGGGCATGGGGTCCATGGGGTCCTCCACCACCCACGGGACGGGCATGGGGTCCATGGGGTCCTCCACCACCCACGGGACGGGCATGGGGTCCATGGGGTCCTCCACCACCCACGGGACGGGCATGGGGTCCATGGGGTCCTCCACCACCCACGGGACGGGCATGGGGTCCATGGGGTCCTCCACCACCCACGGGACGGGCATGGGGTCCATGGGGTCCTCCACCACCCACGGGACGGGCATGGGGTCCATGGGGTCCTCCACCACCCACGGGACGGGCATGGGTCCATGGGGTCCTCCACCACCCACGGGACGGGCATGGGGTCCATGGGGTCCTCCACCACCCACGGGACGGGCATGGGGTCCATGGGGTCCTCCACCACCCACGGGACGGGCATGGGGTCCATGGGTCCTCCACCACCCACGGGACGGGCATGGGGTCCATGGGGTCCTCCACCACCCACGGGACGGGCATGGGGTCCATGGGGTCCTCCACCACCCACGGGACGGGCATGGGGTCCATGGGGTCCTCCACCACCCACGGGACGGGCATGGGGTCCATGGGGTCCTCCACCACCCACGGGACGGGCATGGGGTCCATGGGGTCCTCCACTACCCACGGGACGGGCATGGGGTCCATGGGGTCCTCCACCACCCACGGGACGGGCATGGGGTCCATGGGGTCCTCCACCACCCACGGGACGGGCATGGGGTCCATGGGGTCCACCACCACCCACGGGACGGGCATGGGGTCCATGGGGTCCACCACCACCCACGGGACGGGCATGGGGTCCATGGGGTCCACCACCACCCACGGGACGGGCATGGGGTCCATGGGGTCCTCCACCACCCACGGGACGGGCATGGGGTCCATGGGGTCCACCACCACCCACGGGACGGGCATGGGGTCCATGGGGTCCTCCACCACCCACGGGACGGGCATGGGGTCCATGGGGTCCACCACCACCCACGGGACGGGCATGGGGTCCATGGGGTCCTCCACCACCCACGGGACGGGCATGGGGTCCATGGGGTCCACCACCCACGGGACGGGAATGGGGTCCATGGGGTCCACCACCACCCACGGGACGGGCATGGGGTCCATGGGGTCCTCCACCACCCACGGGACGGGCATGGGGTCCATGGGGTCCTCCACCACCCACGGGACGGGCATGGGGTCCATGGGGTCCTCCACCACCCACGGGACGGGCATGGGGTCCACCACCACCCACGGGACGGGCATGGGGTCCATGGGGTCCTCCACCACCCACGGGACGGGCATGGGGTCCATGGGGTCCTCCACCCACGGGACGGGCATGGGGTCCATGGGGTCCACCACCACCCACGGGACGGGCATGGGGTCCATGGGGTCCACCACCACCCACGGGACGGGCATGGGGTCCATGGGGTCCACCACCACCCACGGGACGGGCATGGGGTCCATGGGGTCCACCACCACCCACGGGACGGGCATGGGGTCCATGGGGTCCACCACCACCCACGGGACGGGCATGGGGTCCATGGGGTCCACCACCACCCACGGGACGGGCATGGGGTCCACCACCACCCACGGGACGGGCATGGGGTCCATGGGGTCCACCACCACCCACGGGACGGGCATGGGGTCCATGGGGTCCACCACCACCCACGGGACGGGCATGGGATCCATGGGGTCCACCACCACCCACGGGACGGGCATGGGGTCCATGGGGTCCACCACCACCCACGGGACGGGCATGGGGTCCACCACCACCCACGGGACGGGCATGGGGTCCATGGGGTCCACCACCACCCGCGGGACGGGTATGGGGTCCATGGGGTCCTCCACCACCCACGGGACGGGCGTGGGGTCCACCACCACCCACGGGACGGGCATGGGGTCCATGGGGTCCACCACCACCCACGGGACGGGTATGGGGTCCATGGGGTCCACCACCACCCACGGGACGGGTATGGGGTCCATGGGGTCCACCACCACCCACGGGACGGGTATGGGGTCCATGGGGTCCTCCACCACCCACGGGACGGGCATGGGGTCCACCACCACCCACGGGACGGGCATGGGGTCCATGGGGTCCACCACCACCCACGGGACGGGTATGGGGTCCATGGGGTCCACCACCACCCACGGGACGGGTATGGGGTCCATGGGGTCCACCACCACCCACGGGACGGGTATGGGGTCCATGGGGTCCTCCACCACCCACGGGACGGGCATGGGGTCCACCACCACCCACGGGACGGGCATGGGGTCCATGGGGTCCACCACCACCCACGGGACGGGCATGGGGTCCATGGGGTCCACCACCACCCACGGGACGGGCATGGGGTCCATGGGGTCCACCACCACCCACGGGACGGGCATGGGGTCCATGGGGTCCTCCACCACCCACGGGACGGGCATGGGGTCCATGGGGTCCACCACCACCCACGGGACGGGCATGGGGTCCATGGGGTCCACCACCACCCACGGGACGGGCATGGGGTCCATGGGGTCCTCCACCACCCACGGGACGGGCATGGGGTCCATGGGGTCCACCACCACCCACGGGACGGGCATGGGGTCCATGGGGTCCTCCACCACCCACGGGACGGGCATGGGGTCCATGGGGTCCTCCACCACCCACGGGACGGGCATGGGGTCCATGGGGTCCTCCACCACCCACGGGACGGGCATGGGGTCCATGGGGTCCTCCACCACCCACGGGACGGGCATGGGGTCCATGGGGTCCTCCACCACCCACGGGACGGGTATGGGGTCCATGGGGTCCACCACCACCCACGGGACGGGCATGGGGTCCATGGGGTCCACCACCACCCACGGGACGGGCATGGGGTCCATGGGGTCCTCCACCACCCACGGGACGGGTATGGGGTCCTCCACCACCCACGGGACGGGCATGGGGTCCATGGGGTCCTCCACCACCCACGGGACGGGTATGGGGTCCATGGGGTCCACCACCACCCACGGGACGGGCATGGGGTCCATGGGGTCCTCCACCACCCACGGGACGGGCATGGGGTCCATGGGGTCCTCCACCACCCACGGGACGGGTATGGGGTCCTCCACCACCCACGGGACGGGCATGGGGTCCATGGGGTCCTCCACCACCCACGGGACGGGTATGGGGTCCATGGGGTCCACCACCACCCACGGGACGGGCATGGGGTCCATGGGGTCCTCCACCACCCACGGGACGGGTATGGGGTCCATGGGGTCCACCACCACCCACGGGACGGGCATGGGGTCCATGGGGTCCACCACCACCCACGGGACGGGCATGGGGTCCATGGGGTCCTCCACCACCCACGGGACGGGTATGGGGTCCTCCACCACCCACGGGACGGGCATGGGGTCCATGGGGTCCTCCACCACCCACGGGACGGGCATGGGGTCCATGGGGTCCTCCACCACCCACGGGACGGGTATGGGGTCCATGGGGTCCACCACCACCCACGGGACGGGCATGGGGTCCATGGGGTCCTCCACCACCCACGGGACGGGTATGGGGTCCTCCACCACCCACGGGACGGGCATGGGGTCCATGGGGTCCTCCACCACCCACGGGACGGGCATGGGGTCCATGGGGTCCTCCACCACCCACGGGACGGGTATGGGGTCCATGGGGTCCACCACCACCCACGGGACGGGCATGGGGTCCATGGGGTCCACCACCACCCACGGGACGGGCATGGGGTCCATGGGGTCCACCACCACCCACGGGACGGGTATGGGGTTATAATAAATGAGTTTGTGACGGTGAGAAGAGTACCAGAAAGTCTGAGTGTAAACAAACAAGTTCTGCCTCCTATAGGCCAATACTTCTGGTACAGTCTTCATTATTGTTGTTTTCATGTTGTTACGTTTGGCCAGGTCGTCGTGGGTGGAGGCGGGAAGCAGCGCCCTCGTGACGCAGTGGCTGGTGTACCACAGGGGTGCTGGCGCCAGGACCTCTTCCACCCTCAGGTACTCTTCCGCCTCCACCTTCAACCTCTCTAACAGCACCAGCAGCGAGGAGCACGGGAGAACAACGCTGAAGAACAGACTCAAGACCCGCAGCAAGTCCATAATAAGCCTGGCGACCGAACACACTCAACGACCAACCCTCACCCTCAAGCGCATCCTCAGTGTCTTACAATAACTTGAATCTTGCTTGTTGACCAGACCACACACTAGAAGGTGAAGGGACGACGACGTTTCGGTCCGTCCTGGACCATTCTCAAGTCCAGGACGGACCGAAACGTCGTCGTCCCTTCACCGTGTAGTGTGTGGTCTGGTCAACATACTTTAGCCACGTTATTGTGACTCATCGCCTGCATTTGACTCTTACTTGTGCATCATGTAGCATTAGGAGTACAAATATTAGTGGTGCAGCCATACTAGTAACAGCGGCAGTTACTGGGGGTCAGCAGCCATACTAGTAACAGCGGCAGTTACTGGGGGTCAGCAGCCATACTAGTAACAGCAGCAGTTACTGGGGGTCAGCAGCCATACTAGTAACAGCGGCAGTTACTGGGGGTCAGCAGCCATACTAGTAACAGCGGCAGTTACTGGGGGTCAGCAGCCATACTAGTAACAGCGGCAGTTACTGGGGGTCAGCAGCCATACTAGTAACAGCGGCAGTTACTGGGGGTCAGCAGCCATACTAGTAACAGCAGCAGTTACTGGGGGTCAGCAGCCATACTAGTAACAGCAGCAGTTACTGGGGGTCAGCAGCCATACTAGTAACAGCGGCAGTTACTGGGGGTCAGCAGCCATACTAGTAACAGCGGCAGTTACTGGGGGTCAGCAGCCATACTAGTAACAGCGGCAGTTACTGGGGGTCAGCAGCCATACTAGTAACAGCGGCAGTTACTGGGGGTCAGCAGCCATACTAGTAACAGCAGCAGTTACTGGGGGTCAGCAGCCATACTAGTAACAGCAGCAGTTACTGGGGGTCAGCAGCCATACTAGTAACAGCGGCAGTTACTGGGGGTCAGCAGCCATACTAGTAACAGCAGCAGTTACTGGGGGTCAGCAGCCACACTAGTAACAGCGGCAGTTACTGGGGGTCAGCAGCCATACTAGTAACAGCAGCAGTTACTGGGGGTCAGCAGCCACACTAGTAACAGCGGCAGTTACTGGGGGTCAGCAGCCATACTAGTAACAGCGGCAGTTACTGGGGGTCAGCAGCCACACTAGTAACACCCAGGGGAGGAAGAGCAGAGGTGTCACGCTCCACAATGATCCACCACAATCGGTGTCTCGATACAGGAAAACTTTCACGGAAAGTTTGACAAGACATTACAAAATGTGAACACGGATAAGACAATATAATACTGAAGGTGTACAGTGAAATGGAACCCGTCTGTGAGGGCTGCCCAGGAACACGCACTACCGACTAAACCATGATGAGCTTCTAAAGTATCTCCTGCAGAACACCCGCCAGACTGTGGGCGTGGAAGAGCCCGCCCGCCACACACCAGAGCACCGCCCGCCCGCCCGTCCTGTACCCTTACTCCGCCCGCGTGCACACCTCACCTTCTCCTTATAATGTGCACGAACATGAACACTCACTATTATAAATGTTATTTATGAGGTCAATAGTTCTTCATTAGGAAGAGACAAATGAGCCACAATAATAAACTTTGACTAAAATATCAACATGTTTGTTGTTGTGTGAATTACTTGGAAATCATTGACAACAAAGATTAATGTTAAAGTATACACTTCAGTAATACTTGATAACACTATACAATAGTATACACGAATTAAACACTTGGTTTAATACATTGTATATGCTAATGCTAACGAATAAATATGTTAGTAGGTAATGTGTTTAATTGGCAATATTGAAGACGGACGAGCAGGAAGTGATCCCAGCAGGCGTCGGGGGGGGGGGGGTGGACCAGGCTCGTCCCCGCCCCTCCCCGCCAACCAACCCGTTCTCGCAATTTCGTATAGTCAATATTGACTTATTAAATACGTGCATATGTGACATACTAAATATACTAGTTTACCTTGAAAAGCTTCATAGAAAACACCGACCTTACCTAACCTTCTTAGTATGTTAAGATAAGCGTCTCATTGCTTCGTAATTACAATTATTACTTAACCTATTAAAGGTATAGGTTAAGTAATAATTGTAATTATGAAGCAATAAGATGCTTATCTTAACAGACTAAGAAGATTAGGTAAGGTCGGTGTTTTCTATGAAGCTTTTCAAGGTAAACTAGTATGTTTAGTATGTCACATATGCACGTATTTAATAAGTCAATATTGACTAAAAGAAAGTGCGAGAACGGGTTGCGCCAGCAGCAGGCGTCGGGGCGGGGGGGGTGGACCAGGCTCGCCGCCCCCGCCCCCCCCCCCCACCAACAACATTATGGAGCAAGGCTTCAATGTTTGAGACCTATCAGAGGCCAGGATCATCAGGACCAAAATCAACCTGAACTGGTAACTCGTCAAGTATACCATAATGAAGCTCAGTTATTGGTCTGGTGATGGACTTAAGGCCAATCACCCGAGGTGCGAGGCTCAGCTCTCCACACACACGCCCCTGCACACCTCTACATTAAACTTGCACTGTGTACATGTAGCCTCGCTCGATATACCTCATGTTCATGAACAGTCAACATGTTAACTATATATAACCAGATGAGTATACTTAAAGAGCAGTTTAACATCTTCCTTTTATAAATCATAAGAAAATCGTCAATTATTTAAACATGTTTCATAACGGGTCTTCAGTTTGAATTACAACGGTTCCTTTACCAGCCGTTTACACCAGTGTAGCGTGAATGTCCTGGTTGGTAAGTGAATGACGACCACTTACCTCAGAAATGGCGCCAGCGCAGGGCGTGTTCTCGGCCTCGATGCTGAAGTCTTGGCCCTGGACCAGGTAGTACGAACACTTGCCCATGAAGTCAAAATGGCGGCCATCGAAGGTAGTGTAATGAGGGTCTCCCACCACGGCACACCGGGAGCCGCACTTGACCTCTGTACACACCCAGTTTCCTCCCAGGCACGTGCTGTGGACAATATGACATGATCACCACTCTCCTCCCAGGCACGTGCTGTGGACAATATGTCATGATCACTTACTCTCCTCCCAGGCACGTGCTGTGGACAATATGTCATGATCACCACTCTCCTCCCAGGCACGTGCTGTGGACAATATGTCATGATCACTTACTCTCCTCCCAGGCACGTGCTGTGGACAATATGTCATGATCACCACTCTCCTCCCAGGCACGTGCTGTGGACACCCCGTCCCACAGCGAGGCACCACACACCTACGCTACACTCAACACACACCTGGCCACACACCCAGTACCTCAGGTCTCCAGCGACCTTCCAGTATCCTGGGGATGATGGGTCCTACTACGGTGACGTAACTAGGCTAAACAAGTGCCTTGTGAAACTGTGCCACAGCTCAACATAAGAGTCGGCGCCAACCAGGTCATTTCAAAACGTCTGAAGACTTATTGATGCTCAGTGCTGTCACCTTTGCTCCAGACAGCTTAGGGCGTCTGAGGCAAAGGTCACAGCAAAGTTGGTGGAGAATAATGGGCATTCTCTTGACTTTGGAGGCATAAGTAAAAGCATATGATTGTAACTGTCTGCTATCTCTATGTTGACTATGTTAATTTGACCATCATTGGTGATTCTGCAAAAGAATAGTGAGAATGGGTGGACAAGAAGACAAGGCGGCCATCATTCATTCCACACTACAAGCAAACGTGTCCTTGAACACAAGACGCACCAAGAATTACAGTCGTTGGGTATGGTGTCCCCGGTGCTGTAGACCTTGTCGCGGTAGGTGCAGGGACAGTCCTGAGCGGGGATGCAGAGGTTCTGGTGGAGCACCAGGTTGGCGGGACAGTCGCACCCCTCCACGCAGAAGTCTGGACGCACACTGTCTGCCGCCTGGCCACACCGGGGCTGGATGGCAGACATGCAGGGGTTGTACCCCTTGCCAGACTCGCACACCATCGCTGTTGTAACCATCACCAAGTATCATATTATACAATAGTGAAAATAACAAAATTCTATTCATATTTGTCTTCATTATCACTAGCCTGTTTTCCAGTTTAATTTAATGGAAAGTAATGTCGAAGATAATCGATGAAAATAGGAAAATGTTAGACATTCAAAATGAGACTCTTCTACTCAGGACAAGCCAGGTTCATGGACGACACTAGCATGTTCCTCAAGCACGAGAAGCGCACTGTCTAATGTCTCACATTCATAACAAGAACACTAGATTTAACACGTTGCTATAATTCATGTCAAATATTGATGAGAACCTCGATCATTAAACAAATTCAAGTCAATGTAACATGGCACTTACGGCAGAGATCCTGTGAGCGCCAGCCGTCCGGGATGTTTATCCCGACACTGATACACTCCCTGAAGAAGGCGGCGAAGGTTTCACAGGAACAGGTCTCCCGGTCCTGGGAGTGACAGTCGCAGTAGTCCCAGCGGCAGGTGCTGACGAAGGGCTCCACGTCCACCACCTGCACACAGCACACACTCTCTCAACACCCCAACACAACAACTTAATGGTTACACATATTCTTACTACACAATCAGTTCCACAATGAACTCCCAGTAAACTAATAACTCATAGAGAGCCTATTACGCAAATTAACATATAAGGGTTAACTCGAGGTTAATGGTTTATGCCAATTAAGTTTTTCACTCATTAATGTAGGAACAAATGGAATCGGCTTAATATTTCGCAGGTAGAGAAATGGTTTGTGTAGAAGAGCCATGTGAGAGTGTAAGTGGTAGTGATATAATGGTGTCCTCCCACCCCTCCCCCTCCCGGCAGCTTGCCAGGTCCCAGGAGCTAGCACCTCACCTGGCGACACTCTTCAAATCTTGGGTCATCTCGGAGACGAGCGCAGAATCTGTCAGCTTCGGAACCTACAGATTTTCGGCCACACGGATGCTTAGTCTTTGGCCGGTCCAGACACCGCTCTGCAATGACACAATTTGTATGCTTATTTAAGATAAGAGGACCATAAATATGAACATAAGAATAAAGGTAACTGCCGAAGGCCAAGTGGCCCGTACGAGGCAGCTCCTAAATACCAGCAGAAATGTACAAATACATAATACAATTTCAACTGTTTACATGTTCAGATTGTATTATGCATTTACGTGGGCACTAATGGCACTTACGTTGTGCTAACGAGGATTGACCTCGATCCTCTGGGACTTGCCTCTCAACCTTCAATGGAGTACTCAATAACCCCTGGCAGAGACTCCCAACCTTCATTTGAAAGGGATCTTTACACGCAAGAAAAATGACCGCTAGAATTTAACCAAGCCAAATGTAAGTTTATGAGGACTGGAACAAGAATGAGAAGAACTGTACCGCAGAAAATAACGAAGGAAAGACAAATTCTTGCAGCAGAAAAGGCGATAAAGCTGGGCGTGGATACATCCACCGAGGCAAAAGCTCACATTAGCGGACCAAAAGTCAGCGTCCTATGGCACGCTGGACAACGTCCGTGTTGCCTTCAGAAATGTTGACAAAGGGACCTTCAGGGCCCTAAATATATAACGTATGTGAGACCTGTTCTAGAGTACGCAGCCCCAGCATGAATATTCATTTGGAAAAGCACAAAGCAAAACTAGAACATGTCTAAATATATGCCACAAAACTCGTTCCTGAGCTGAGGGGCCCGAGCTACAAGGAAAGATTGAGGGAACTGGACCTCACCAACCAGGAAGTAAGGAAAAACAAAGGGGACATAATAACTACATACAAGATTTTATGATGAATTTTTAAAGAAAACTAAATTTAAACTTTAAATGTGACAAAGAATGCGCCAAAATCTGACAGTACTCGTGTTCTTCAGCATGGTGAAGAACATATATGTGTGGCATGACTGGGAGAAGAACATATATTGGTGGCATGACTGGGAGAAGAACATATATGTGTGGCATGACTGGGAGAAGAACATATATTGGTGGCATGACTGGGAGAAGAACATATATGTGTGGCATGACTGGGAGAAGAACATATATGTGTGGCATGACTGGGAGAAGAACATATATTGGTGGCATGACTGGGAGAAGAACATATATGTGTGGCATGACTGGGAGAAGAACATATATTGGTGGCATGACTGGGAGAAGAACATATATTGGTGGCATGACTGGGAGAAGAACATATATGTGTGGCATGACTGGGAGAAGAACATATATGTGTGGCATGACTGGGAGAAGAACATATATGGGTGGCATGACTGGGAGAAGAAAATGTATGGGGTGGCATGACCTGACTGTCCCGCATGTTTATGTACTTGTAATATGAAGCAAGTAACAGGGAGAAAACAACACCTGTCTAGCAAGCAAAGATGCCTTAGAGGATTCATACACTTAAATAGAATGGATGGAAGACAATATGGCTTGTGATTCACCATCATCATGATCTACCGCATCAAAGTCCGGTTTCGGGACGAAACCAGATACAATGGGCCCCAATTACTAAAGAAAATCGTCGACATTACGAATGCTGCTCCATTGGACATCCGCGACGATGCCGATGGCGCTGTACTTCTCTATTCAAGCGAGGAAGCTCTGGAGCAACTGTTTGCACAAGAGCACCAGGACGCCCTACGAAACTCCAACCTTATCATCACTCCTACCCGACGCTCCTTGGCTGAACGAACCATCTTCGTCAGCCACACGAGTGTCTACATCACCACCCAGGACCCGGACAACATACTTGATAGCATCAACTCCAGGAACCCTGCTCTGACTGCAGCTAAAGTCAAAGTCATCAAGAACGACGACACCCCAAGGCCCACTCTCAAGGTCACCTTCACAACAGCTGCTGCAGCAACGGAAAATGGATTCAGATGCTTGGACATTTCCATTACACCTGACACTGTCAAGAAGGAGCGTTACTACATCGACCGCCAATGTTTTAAGTGTTATATTCGACCATGTTACCAGGAACTGTCCACAAGCAGAGGCAAAGTACAGCATTTGCACCCAAGATCACCAGTTCAAAACCTGCCAGTCTGCCAGCAACTTGTGTCTGAATTGTGGAGGAGTTCACACCGCCGTCTCCATGGACTGCCAAGTACGACTTGACGAAATCAAGAAAACAGCAACTGCCAACCCAACAACCATTCAGCCGGCGAGCTTCAATATCCAGGCTACGTCGTTCCCAGTGCTTCCCAACGCTCCTGCTGCACAGACATCCACACCAGGCCAGAACCCTCCTACTCCACTGGGGACCCAGCACACAGGCGACTGCAGCCCAGCCAGCCAACTCTCCTGTCAACCAATCAGCGGTCTCGGTCGCTACCACTAGCATCCCATCCCTGATCAGTGTAGCTGAGAACATGGCAGGAACAGACGTCGCCAAATACGTGAGAATACTGAATATGCTGCTCACCCAAAACAATCTACCTACCATGACAATCTCAGCGGACCTGCTACAGCCTCAAAACGCTGCTTCAACCCAAACAGACCAGCTTCCAACACCAACAACAACCGAAGCCATGCCACTACCACCCCCTCTGAGGCTGACCCAACACCAGTGTCAACAACACCAGTTACCCAGACATCAACATCCACCCAGTCCACCTCCACCCCAGACCAGTCATCCCAACAACCAATGGAAGCCTCAACGCCTACTGTCAACAGGCGGGTGACAAAGGCAAAAAGGAAAGCAAAACGCCAACAAGTAGAATCAGATTCAGAACCATATCCACAACCACAGGAACCAATTGATCCAGACAATTTGGCAAAGAACATTACATACGTGGATCCAGACTTTGATCCAAACCCAAGCAGCCCAAGCAAGGAAAAACCTTACTTTGCCATCTTCCTCCACGATGATGTTTCCAACGGCAACAGTAGCACAAGAATAGTCATCGCCTTAGAATGCAACCGGCTCGTCGAACTCTTCACAAACCACCCTGACACAAACCAAAAATAATTTCCTCACCCTATCTTTGTCCATCACGAGACCGTGGAACAATATGTAGACCTCATCGCCCTGAAGAGAGAATACATCGACCTGAAATTCAACTTCAAGAAAGGACAATTGCCCTTCTTGGACAAGTACGAAGACCCGATAGGAACTCCAATACTACCGCTGTCATTTGGAAAGTACATGCGAATACCTCCCTGCCAAAGCACCTCCAAGCAACAGTGAACCTACCTCTCACCATCTCAATAGGGAAGATGCCTCCTCCAAGCCAGACCTCACCTCAAGTGAACCAGGACGACATCACACCGCCTCACCACTAGCCTCCTGCCGCCTAAGAAGTACTCAAGCCACAGGCTTGACCGAGAAAACATCTCCAATCCACGGTGGAAAGGCCACCGAACTTTCAAGCCTCCTCTCTCCACATTCAGATCCTGTTCTAAGAATTTCACTGCCCCATCCTTCTTCCTCCCACATCCTCACCAAGCTCTTTGGACATCAAAGCTCAAAGCTCAAGCTTGTAGGAAAATATCAATCAGTCCTCCTTATATGAAAGTACTTATAACAGGCATATGGTGGGACGTACCAATATGTAGTGATGGACTACCTGAAAGCTGCCTGTTGTGTTATTCACTTTGGACAAACTGGAAACATTTTTAACCACAACATAAGTGTTGGTCTAACCTAACCTCTCCTAACAATTATAAGCCTAATATCTGCTATCTTAGGATTAATATAGCAAATATATGTGCTGTACTAGGCCTAGGAATATTTAAGATTAGTTTTTAGCATTATTTTTCCGGAATCTATAAAATTATACGTACAAAAGGTGGTGTACTGGTGGACCATCACTACATAGTGGTATTTTCCAGCAAATAGTTACTATAAGTACTATCATTTCAGGAGGATGGGTTGGAGCATATATATATGAGAGGAAGGACTATACTAACCTCCAAGGGTCTTGGCCTGCCACGCCTGCAGGAAGGAGTTGACGTTAGGCTCCAGGGTGCCGTCAGCGTAGCTCCAGTCGTTGTCCTGGGAGCCATCACGGCGACCACAAAGTCCTGACGTCCTGTTCCACAGCAGTTCGCTTATCTCCGTCACCACCAAGCTCTGGGGAGCATGGAACATCTCACTCACGCTTCCACCTTCCAGGCAATGCCTAACTTGATATTGTATTTCAGTACATCAATGCTATTTTGTCAAATGCTCTCTTTGGCATATTATAACGCATCTCTTAAGTCTATCTACACTGTGCTGCTGACTTACACTCATGTCATACTTGGTGGTCAGTTGAAGGCCGGACACCTTGACCACCACCAAGTGGGCCTCAATACAAACAGGGAGAAGAGGAAGCAAAGGCAACAGAGGAAGTGAGTAAGATAACAGAGACAAAGAATTAAACAAATTGAGAATGTAAACGAGTTTTGAGGAGTAAGACCAGATAAAACTTTTGTTGAGGCAGTAAAGTGTTCAGAGGGAAAGAAGATAATTAAGGAAACAGTGTCAGAGGCTGTATAAACTACCCAAGTCATGAAATATATAAGGCAGGAGTTGGAGAGGGAGAGATCAGAAATAATATGTAACCTACCTGAGCGTGAGGGAGACACTTGGCAAATAAGGAGATAGAACAGAATGAAATAACAGAAATTCTATGCAAAATTCAGGCCAGAAATGCAACAAAGAAAATGGAGCATTTCTGCAGGCTAGGTGAGTTTCAGAGAGGAAGAAACCGACCAGTGAAAGTGATTTTTATGAACACAACCCAGTTAAGTATATACTGGCAGAGAAGAGATATTAAGAAATGAGGAAAAGTACCATGCTGTGTTTATTAGACAGGACATGTCTAAGGAGAAAAGGGAAGCAGTATAGAGAATCAGAGAAGAAAAGCAACGGAGAAATGCAAGGCAACCAGAAAGTGGTGCATGGGATAATGCAAATCTGACAACAGAGAGTAGAACCTGGGGAAATAGTGGACCAGACCTGCTTACCAGTGAAACAGAGAGTACTACAGAGGGAGATAGCAGGGCTGCCCACCCTAACGAGGCATAATGATCTATGAAGATAGGCTAATGGAACTAAATCTCATGACCCTAAAGTATAGAAGGAACAGAGGGGATATGATCACAACTTACAAGATAATGAGGGAAATAAATAAGGTGGACAAGGATAACTTCTTCAGATTGAGAGAAAGCAGGACAAGAGGACACAGGTGGAAGCTGGAAACGCAAATGACCCGAAGGGACGTAAGAAAGTACTCGTACCTTGAATGGGTTGTTAACAAATAGAATGTTCTAAAAGAAGAAGTTGTGGAAGCCACCTCCATCCACAACTTTGAGGCCCAATTGGACAAAGAATTTGAAAATTAGTTCGGTTGAAAGGCAACAGGTACAAGGCTAGTAGGCGGGGAATAAAGAGACAGACCTCACTCCCACATGAACACTAATGGGTAAGTACCACTGACCTCACACTCCAACGTGCTGGTGACTTACCTTCATGTCCCACTTGATGGTCAGTCCCAGGCCGGACACCTTGACCACCACGAAGTGTGCCACTCTCTCCGACACAACACCGTTCATCTGACCAGGGATGGCCAGGTTGGTGTCCCGGTAGGCCAGACTTGGCTCACCCGTCTCTGTGGACACAAGCGGCTCTGGTTACACATGGCGGTGTGTGTGTGTGTGTGGGAAGGGGGGGGGGAATGCGTGTGTGTGTGTGTATTCACCTAGTTGTGCTTGCGGGGGTTGAGCTCTGGCTCTTTGGTCCTGCCTCTCAACCGTCAATCAACAGGTGTACAGATTCCTGAGCCTATTGGGCTCTATCATATCTACACTTGAAACTGTGTATGGAGTCAGCCTCCACCACATCACTGCCTAATGCATTCCACTTGTTAACTACTCTGACACTAAAAAAGTTCTTTCTAACGTCCCTGTGGCTCATTTGAGTACACAGTTTCCACCTGTTTCCCTTTGTTCGCGTACCACCCGTGTTAAACAGTTTATCCTTATCTACCCTGTCAATTCCTCTGAAAAAATTGAAGGTAGTGATAATATCTCCCCTTACTCTTCTGTCTTCTAGTGTCTTGAGGTGCATTTCTCGCAGCCTTTCCTCGTAACTCATGCCTCTTAGTTCTGGGACTAGCCTAGTGGCATACCTCTGAACTTTTTCCAGCTTCGTCTTGTGCTTGACAAGGTACGGGGCTCCATGCTGGGGCCGCATACTCCAGGATTGGTCTTACATATGTGGTGTACAAGGTTCTGAATGATTCGTTACACAGGTTCCTGAAGGCAGTTCTGATGTTAGCCAGCCTCGCATACGCCACAGACGTTATTCTTTTTATGTGGGCTTCAGGAGACAGGTTTGGTGTGATATCAACTCCTAGATCTTTCTCTCTGTCCGTTTCATGAAGGACTTCATCTCCCAGTCGGTACCCTGTGTCTGGCCTCCTATTAGTAGCCATTTATTGGACCATTCCTTCAGTTTATTTAGGTCATCTTGTAGCCTCATACTATCTTACTCTGTCTTAATCCTCCTCATAATTGTTGCATCATCAACAAACATTGAGAGAAACGAGTCTAATTCCTTCCGGGAGATCATTTACATATATCAGGAACAGTATAGGCCCAAGAACTGACCCCTGCGGGACTCCACTAGTGACGCCTCGCCACTCCGAGACCTCATCCCCCACAGTGACTCGCTGTCTTCTGTTGCCTAGGTACTCCCTTATCCAGTGGAGTACCTTCCCTTTCACTCCTGCCTCTCCAGTTTGTGCACTAGTCTCTAATGTGGTACTGTGTTAAAGGCGTTCTGACAATCCAAAAATATGCAGTCTGCCCACCCCTCTCTTCCTTGCCTGGTCATAAAATTCAATTAAACCTTTGAGGCATGATTTGCCATCCCTGAACCCATGCTGATGTTGTGATACAAAGTTCTTCCGCTCCAGATGTTCCACTAGCTTTTTTCGCACAATCTTCTCCATCACCTTACATGGTATGCAAGTTAGTGACACTGGCCTGTAGTTTAGTACTTCCTGTCTATCACCTTTCTTGAATATCGGGGACTACATTAGCCATCTTCCAAATTTTTGGCAGTTCATCTGTTACCAGTGATTTGCTATACACCATGGAGAGTGACTGGCGCAGAGCTTCTGCTCCTTCCTTCAGTATCCAAGGTGAGATTCCATCCTGGCCTATAGCCTTTGTCACTTCCAACTCTAGCAGGTGCTTCCTCACCTCCCCGCTGGTAATTCTCACCCTGACGTATTCATTCCTGGCGCTCTGGTATCTTTACTCTGCTCACTAGTGCCTTATTCTTTCTATAATTTCTCCACGCCCTTGTACTTAGTTGATTGTTAGAGAACGGTCTTTATGTCAACCCCTCAACATAATTATTCCCACATTTTAATACTGCAATGGTTCATGTGAATTTTTATCTGAACTCCTGCTTCTGGGAATTTGAAACCTGATTCATAGCGCCAAAGTCAATAAAGTATCAAAGTGAGAACCCGTGGGTTACCCTTACTAGTGCTACGTGACTTGAGCTCGACGCCTCAGCGGATAGAGACTTCAACATTGTGTTGAGGTCCTGGCGGTTGCTCCCGCCTTTCTAAGGTCAATCCTAAAGGAAAAATCTCACACCTAGAAACAAGATAACATGACTAAGCAAGACGATAACATGACTAAGCATGAAAATATTATGGCGTAGCAAAGAAGATAACATGACCTAACAAGAACAAGTGGGACCAACACGTGGGACTGACCTGTGGCCTGGAGAACATACTCGTCGTCCTCTAGGAAAATCTGGATGACCTTGGGGCAAGATGACCCTTGACAGCCGTCAGCCGTGCGCAAGTTGACGGTGAAGGTTCCATGGGACGAGTCCTGCAGCAGGGTGTAGGGACACGAGCTCTCGAAGCTGTCAAGGGAACACGTGGTTATGGCACGGGGTCTCGAAGCTGTCAAGGGGACACATGGCTATAACACGGGGTCTCGAAGCTGTCAAGGGGACACATGGTTATGACACGGGGTCTCGGAGCTGTCAAGGGAACACGTGGTTATGACACGGGGTCTCGAAGCTGTCAAGGAGACACGTGGTTATGACACGGGGTCTCGAAGCTGTCAAGGAGACACATGGTTATGACACGGGGTCTCGAAGCTGTCAAGGAGACACATGGTTATGACACGGGGTCTCGAAGCTGTCAAGGGGCACGGGGTCATGAAGCTGTCAAGGGAACACGGGGTCTCGAAGCTGTCCAGAAGAGAACATATGTTTGTAATAGTAATTGTCGAAGCTTTGCAGGAGTCGGCATTTTAATACAATGATCTGACCAACAACACAGTGGTTCTCGCATCCTGCTCACAAGGAGCTGGACCCAAGTTCGGTGCTCGGACAGGGCAAGATGCTTAGACACGTGTCTTTGCATCTGATGCCTTTGTTCACCTAGCAGAAAATGAGTACTCAGAGTGAGCGAACTGTTATGGACTGCATCCTGGGAATGTAGCAGTTAGTGCTAATGACCCATCCCAATGTTGCCAGAATGTAGCAGTTAGTGCTAATGACCCATCCCAATGTTGCCAGAATGTAGCAGTTAGTGCTAATGACCCATCCCAATGTTGCCAGAATGTAGCAGTTAGTGCTAATGACCCATCCCAATGTTGCCAGATGTAGCAGTTAGTGCTAATGACCCATCCCAATGTTGCCAGATGTAGCAGTTAGTGCTAATGACCCATCCCAATGTTGCCAGATGTAGCAGTTAGTGCTAATGACCCACCCAATGTTGCCAGATGTAGCAGTTAGTGCTAATGACCCACCCAATGTTGCCAGATGTAGCAGTTAGTGCTAATGACACTCAATTATTGCTAGAATGTAGCAGTTAGTGTTATTAACACTCAGCTGTTGCTATAATTTAGCAGTTAGTGCTAATGACACTCCATTGTTTCTAGAATGTAGCATTGTAAAAATGTGAGGTTCATTCTTAGAAATAAGACCATTTTACTAAACTGAGTTTAAATATCCAAAACCTAGTAATTAGTTTAGTCTGGGACAGGAAGCATATATATGTATATATATATATATATATATATATATATATATATATATATATATATATATATATATATACATAGTGCATCACATCATAAGCACTGGAGGTTTACCGTGTGTCAAGATCACGCTAACATAACACCCTCACCCCTGTGTCGTATATCTGCAGCGTGACCTGCTCCACTCTCTAACACAATTGCAATGATTTAACTTTGCAGTTAAAAATACAATAAAGTTCGCCGTACTTTCATCAAAATATTCAATAGCCTGATATTGTATATCTCAGTCGTCAAATATTATATAGAAATATATGATGATTTTAAGCAAGGCTTTACAGCGACTGGATAAAACAATGGGTTATATAAGACTAAGAACACTACCGGCAACTCGTCCTCTACAATATATAAACTACATGTTGACCTATACATTCCCCTAAGGCCAAAAACTGATGTACTAAAAGCAAAGCGGCTCGCAATATTGATGTGATGTCACGTTTTCTATTGTTGGTCCTCAGGTGCGGGCAGTTTAGTACATCAGTTTAGTGACGTTGTGAATGTTAGGCTTCACCTGTGTTACCCCTGATGGTCACACACACCAGCCAAAACAAATGCCGTCTATCACGGGGTTCGATATCCAGAAAGGCAAAAGGAATATTTGCATGTAATTATCCTTGTAGTACGTTGAGTACTACAAGGATAATTCTTGCTATAATAATATTTGCCACTAACGTCATGACTATATAAAATGTGTTGTGAACCTCACCTTGTACCAGACAGGTAAACATCAACCTTGCCTCACCTGTACACTTTTCCATCAAAAGACTTGAAGTGAGTGCCAGACCAGGTGAAGCAGGAGCCTGGCAGCTTCTTGACCTTTTGTGTGGTAGAAATTAAGCTGGCGTCTACACCGAATAATGGCGGGTACGTCCCACGACTTGGCTCAAAGGGCGAGGGAGTTACTGCTAAGAATCCTGCAACGACAAATTTTGCTCAAGCAGTATCCGTTATTCACTCGTATGTGGTAGAGTGGCACTCCACGCACTAAATGGTCAAGTATCACAAGAATTACACAAACGATTATCTGTAAAACAGAATGTTTATTTGTCTGTGCAAAAGTAGGAGGCCTTACCATAGTCACACATGGGTATGGGCGACGGAGACCAGACGCTGGAGCTGTAGTCGCAGGTGTAGAACTCCGCAGCTGGGAAATCGAACTCTACGTCCGCTGGGCACCAGAGAACACACCCGAAGTCCATGCCCTCGCCCGAGCAGTTGTACCCACCGTTGAAGCCAAGATTCTTGGGGTCGCAGTTTGATATAGCTGAAAGTATCGTTACGGATATTATCTCTGGAGTTGCGTTCTTAGGAGCAATCTAAAAGTATTTCTTAAACATCAATACAAAACATAGTCACAAATGTTACTCATAGTTTGAGACGTTACTAATAAACATAGCAAGTTTAAAGATAAATTAGAATAAGTAATGGAAAGGAAGGAGGTTTCTGTAGCAAGGATTAGTATAGGATAAGGCAGAGATGAACATGAGAGGGAAGAAATGTTACAACAGGGTATGCAGCTCTGAGTTTTTTGATGAAGAGATAGGTAAAATATATGAAATTGGGAAGAGTTTACAGTACCCTAAGATGTTTTTGGATTGTTCGTTTGGGAAAGCTAAACCTACGTTTTATAATAATGTCTCCAAAGCGAAACCAGAAAATAGAAACTCATTGGTGGTACCTTATGCGATGGGATTTGAGAAACTTTCCCCAGTTTTTAAGAGCCTTAATATATCAATTTGGTGTTCAGTAATAATACGATCAAGTTTAATTTAATAAAAAACTCCCCTGGTACAGCAGGTTGTGTGTATTCGATTCCCTGCAATGATTGTGAGTCTGTGTACCTTGGACAAACAGGAAAATCCTTACAATTACGTATGTCCCAACATGTTTATAGTATAAGAACTGCCCAAACGTCTAATGCTTTGTATCTACATACAAGTTTGTGTGATCGCACTATTAACTGGGATGGGGCGAAAAGCATTGCCAATTGCAATGGCTTTGTGGAACGGAATTTAATTGATTCTGCGCTAATTAGTCAATGACCAAATCTTCTCAATGTTAGTGCTGGTATGTACAAACTTGACCCTGTTTTAAGTTACAATATTACACAACAGTTTAAGAAAAAACTCTGAAAAGGAGGCTTACAATGTCTCATTACAATTTTATATTCATTTATTGTGTGTTCATGAGGCTTTTCTTTAATCTTATTCCTTATTCTCTGACCGCTTAATCCTCTTTGACCTCTCCTGTTTCTGGTAATCCTTTCCCTAGAGATGGGTTGGTCAGGTTCCAGGTGTTGGCCTGTATCCTCTCTCTCTTCCTCTAGTCAGTCTGGTGTTGACAACGGCTTTAACAGGCCGAAACGTTCATCTCTCTTTCACATTTCTTTGTGGTTTTTCCGCATACAAATGATCAGTGTTTAGTGATCGTCAATTGTATATATATATATATATATATATATATATATATATATATATATATATATATATATATATATGAATGAAAACTCACACCCCAGAAGTGACTCGAACCCATACTCCCAGAAGCAACGCAACTGGTAACTACAGGGCGCCTTAATCCGCTTGACCATCACGGCCGTCAAAAGGAAGTGATAGCCGAGGCTATTTGAGCCACTTCCCCGACGGCAACTCGGATGGTAATCTTGGGCATAGCATTTCACCAAATCACCTCATTCTTTGGGGCACACGTGAGGAACACAAATGCGAACAAGCCTGAATGGTCCCCAGGACTATATGCGAATGAAAACTCACACCCCAGAAGTGACTCGAACCCATACTCCCAGAAGCAACGCAACTGGTAACTACAGGGCGCCTTAATCCGCTTGACCATCACGGCCGTCGGAGTTGCCGTCGGGGAAGTGGCTCAAATAGCCTCGGCTATCACTTCCTTTTGACGGCCGTGATGGTCAAGCGGATTAAGGCGCCCTGTAGTTACCAGTTGCGTTGCTTCTGGGAGTATGGGTTCGAGTCACTTCTGGGGTGTGAGTTTTCATTCGCATATAGTCCTGGGGACCATTCAGGCTTGTTCGCATATATATATATATATATATATATATATATATATATATATATATATATATATATATATATAAACCTGTCCACCACCGCTCACGGAATGGGTATGACGGCACAATACATAAACTGACAAGCTGTAATGATTTTAACGCTAAATAAAGTATGGTAGGGTGGGCAGACGTACTGATACTACATCAATGACACAACTATCACCCTCGAAGTAGTAATTGTCAGAGAGCTTCACAGTATTATCACCACCTTCCATCTATGTAAACACAGCGCGACCTGTACTGCTGCTCACTACATCTCTTACCTGAGGGCCGCCATATCTTCCACGAAGGTGTTCTCCTCACAATACTGCACGAGTGGCGATGTAGAGACGTCTATGTGGAGGGGTCAGGCAAGGCTTGAATGTTTTTGTGTTGTTAAGAGTTAGAGCTAATGTACTCGGCGGTGAGGGAATGATGTTGTGATGGTTCAGCTGATCTTTACCGCCGCTCTGGAGCCATATGCCTTCACGTTTTCTTTGTACAGTTGTCTACATGATTGGGGTACAATGCTTAGGTCAGACGCGGCCTAATTTTTAGTTGATTGGGGACTTTTACCCAATGTTTTGATTATACTTGCTATTATATATGTAATGAGAAGTCTTCTCTAATATGTGTTTGATGTTGAAGAGCACTTTGAAATTGATTCAAACACTGTGATGTCTGCAACAGTGGAGGAGATAATGTTCGATTTTCTGTGAACATGACATTGGATACAATATTCATTTATCTATGTCCTGTAAATATAAGCGGCCTCGTTTCAGTCTGGAATGTCCCAGTCTTAGTCTAGTTATTGTTACATATATTTCTCTGCTTTTGTGCCTGGGGGTGTCCAAGTATCTCGCATCTTTGTTGTGGTACCACAACAATGTAGACTGTACAGTATTTAACAATACGTACACCAATAAAAGCGATAACTGAAAGTAATTGCTGTCCACCTCTACCAATTATTTAATAGACAGGGAGTCAGTAGACAACTGGCGGTCAGAATGATCCAAGAGCTACAATAGTTCGAGACAACAATTACAAATACTATACACACACACAGACACCATAATAAAGCAGTGAGGGAAGATAATTCAGAGACTAAACGGTGTAAAGCAAAGAAACAGGTATAGATGTTAGAAGATAAAAAGACGAGGAAGAAGAAATACAAGATAAAATGACATACATATAGAGAGCAAGAGGTAAGATGGTGGATGCTGACCACCATGGAAGACAAGCACATCATATATAAAAGAAGGTACACGAGAAAGCACACTTACGGTACTGGCAGATGTCACCACGGTATTCTGGAGTACATTCACACACATTAGGTGCGATACATCTTCCCTCATTCGTACAGGCGGGGTCACAGATGGCTGTAAAGAGACGTACTTTATTGTGTTTGCATACATTATGTGTGTGTGTGTATAAGCAGATAATATTTAAGATAATATGCTTCAATATTACAAATCAGTGTGTCTTCATAATACTGTATATCATCAAGTCAATTATACATATGTTTATATTATAATGGGAGTAAATTTCTTTGTTATAGAACAACAAAATTACTAATGTATAACAAAAAAATTGTCACTGATATTGTTTTCCAAGTAATTCTAACTTCTTAGCCACACAAAGCCTAGTTCTCTACTCCCTCGTCACTGCCCCCCCCCCCCCACGCTCGAGCTCATATGAACCTGAACTGAATATTCCAGTTCATCCTCCTAAAATGAAAGTATTTATAGTAACGCTGTGTAACCCATCAGCATCCTAAATGTCAACTTACGTTTTGCTGGTATTGAACATTAATTGATGAACTTGTAAAACTGCTTATTCCTGCCGTGTAAAAATAACAAATAAATTATTCCTTCTGTTTATTTAGTGAAATTTACTATCTATTTTTCTGTTGCAATTTCTGCCAACACCATGTAATGTAATATTTTGCTATATCTCTATACTGACGTTCATTTTTGCTTTTGATCCAAGATGGTTTTAGGGCTTTAATTTTTTTTCCACATCATGATCAAACGCTGTGCGAATCAGTGGCTTTAGGCATGGTACTTGCCTTACCTATATATACTACATACGTCTTGTATCTTATGTATGTACATTTGTCTAAATAAAAATTATTATTATAATTATTACTATTATTATTATTATTATTGAGAAATCCGAAGGAGCAGTGATGAGGATTCGAACTTATGCGATGGATATCCCCAGCACACACCACACACAACTAGGCCACAATATAGTCAAAAGGATTACACCTGGGGTCTACTGAACCCACGAGGGTTCATCTATGTACAGCACTGCACAGAACTACAACGTTCAACTACAGTACTGCACAGAAGATCCCTTGTAACTTGATGATAAAGGAAACGACTACATCATTTTAGTGCCTAAACCACGAATAACAAACTATAAATTGTTCATCAATGCTGTGATGAACAATTTCAGTAAACGAATGTTTGATAACTAAGCCCGTTTTGTGACACTATACAACCTGCAGCACACATTATGGGTATGTGTACTGGGATTTTATGAACTGACTAGGCTATGTTACATATACCTGCAAATGTAGTTTCGATGTATACGTTAAGAAACTGACTATGGCTCATGCTGCTGTATCCCACCTCTAAGATTTACACTACCGCTCACAGGATGGCAATGGTGTATTTTGAATTAAATCAACTAAGTTAACTGTTGACCTAGGACTGACGGCTGACACGCGAGCCATCATCTGTCACAGGGTTGACGACTGACAGAGGAGCTGTCACCGCCAGAATCTCTACTCACGCTGACAGTCTGGCGTTGTGCCGCTCCAGGAAGACTGGCGGACGACCCATACACCGTTGTCACACTCAAAGGTGAGACGACTCGTGCCCTCGGAGAAGTGATAGCCTTCGTGGCATCGGGCGATGCACTCGCTGTGGGTTGACAGTTATTAGGAATGAAGCTCTCCTCCTCCTTCACTAATTTATTCATGCCATTGCCTTTTATATCATGTCAATATTTATCATAGCAACACGTGTCCCATTACACATTTCCTCATGATTTTACCCAGGATACTCACTTCTTGCTGCAGAATATTCTGGAATTGGTTGGAGTTGGAGGCTTGGTGGAGCATTCCTTGCGGGGCGGCGCCTTGGGTATCTCACAAGAGCTGCCTTCCCAGTTATCCGGACACTGGCACACGTCCGGCGCCAGACAGATGCCGCTGTTTTCGCATGGCGGAATACAGATGGCTGTGGACAGACGCAGGGGGCGGAGTTAGCCGAGGATGGGCAGGTGAGAGTGTTAGGCTATGCTACACGAAACATAAATAGTGCATGCAGTAGAAGAATTGAAACAATCTGCTTCTACTAATGACAAAAGTAAAACATCTTTGTCTTTTTCCTCATAATTTCCTTTCCTTCAAATATCTACAGTGTGAGCACTCACGTTCACAGTTGGGAAGGGTGCCCCAGGAGCCACCGGTAACTTCCCACTCGCCGTCATTACATGTTAGGAAGAGGCGCCGCTCGCCCGTTGGAAACTGGTAGCGAGGGTTACACACAGCCCGACACCCGGCGTACGTCGAGCAGTCCGTCCGCCCGTTCGCTGGAGCTGATGGCTTGGAGTTACAACCTGTTGAAAAATGGGGATACAGATCTGCCTCAGCATGAACAGTGATGGCTGACCTAAAGTGACTAACCTGTTATTACTGGCTCAACGTCAGAGAACAATTATGGCTGGTCCACCGTGAGTGAACCATTATGGCTGGTCCACCGTGAGTGAACCATTATGGCTGGTCCACCGTAAGTGAACCATTATGGCTGGTCCACCGTGAGTGAACCATTATGGCTGGTCCACCGTGAGTGAACCATTATGGCTGGTCCACCGTGAGTGAACCATTATGGCTGATCCACCGTGAGTGAACCATTATGGCTGGTCCACCGTGAGTGAACCATTATGGCTGGTCCACCGTGAGTGAACCATTATGGCTGGTCCACCGTGAGTGAACCATTATGGCTGGTCCACCGTGAGTGAACCATTATGGCTGGTCCACCGTGAGTGAACCATTATGGCTGGTCCACCGTGAATGAACCATTATGGCTGGTCCACCGTGAGTGAACCATTATGGCTGGTCCACCGTGAGTGAACCATTATGGCTGGTCCACTGTGAGTGAACCATTATGGCTGGTCCACCGTGAGTGAACCATTATGGCTGGTCCACTGTGAGTGAACCATTGTGGGAAACTTTACCCGCTATATCTATATATCACACCAGATTCATTATAATGTATCCTACATCTGGTTCCTACTTGACCATTTGGTCACGTAGGCCCTTACGTGCTCCCTAAGGGCCCATAGATGATTCTTTCCAAGTTTCGGACAAGGAACTCGTCAATCATACTATAGAATTGATCCTATGAAGTATGATCTGGTGCATGATTTCTCAAGAATCTAGAAGCTTCCAGAAGAATGACTTAATTAAAAAAACAGAACATCAATTGGCTTACAAGTACTACCAATAATCTTTAAATCTCATATCTAATTATATTATAATCACACTTTATCTCAATAACGTATCTAGAGAATAAACTTAATAAATATTGCGGATAGGCGTCCGCAGGGAGGCAAGTGGGAGGGGCCAGAGCGCCCACCATGCTGGTCGCCGCGTGGAGTCAGTGTTTGTAAACAGTGTCTAAGAGATAGGCGCCCGCCCATGTTGTGAGCTGTGGTGAAACTCCTGCCCCAAGACCCGGACCTCCCACAACTTCAATTTACTCCCAACGTGTCCTAGCAATCAGTGTGACTTCATTTAGTCACTATTTACTGCCGGGACGACGTACTACAAGAAGTAAGGGAAGTGCCATTTCGGTTCATTAGTTAAGATTATTTGGCTCTTTATTCTATAGCTAGGGTTAATCGTTACAAGACATGAAAACTATATACAAAGGGTAAGTCTCATTATTATAGTAATTTAAGTTGATGCGTAACACGTGTACATACATGTAGTCATCAGATATTACAGTGTACGGTATCTTTAGGTAAATTGTGACCACATGATACTATAGTGAGCTGACCACACCAGGAATACCCAGACGACTTTAAACACTAACAATTCACGTGTCCAAGAGTAAATGAAGTGTGATGCATCACTACTGACTCAGCTGAGGCCATTTAAATGTTCTTTATATTGTTGTGTGATCTACAACTCAAATTATATCTACTGTTTAATTACGATAAGATTAAAATGTGAAATCACCCCAAATGTACTCACCTAATTGTGCTTGCGGGGGTTGAGCTCTGGCTCTTTGGTCCCGCCTCTCAACCGTCAATCAACTGGTAATTAACTAAGTGTAGTTACAGGATGAGAGCTACGCTCGTGGTGTCCCGTCTTCCCAGCACTCTGTCATATAACGCTTTGAAACTACTGACGGTCTTGGCCTCCACCACCTTCTCCCATAACTTGTTCCAACCGTCTACCACTCTGTTTACAGGTTCCTGAGCCTATTGGGCTCTATCATATCTATACTTGAAACTGTGTATGGAGTCAGTCTCCACCACATCACTTCCTAATGTATTCCATTTGTCAACCACTCTGACACTAAAAAAGTTCTTTCTAATATCTCTGTGGCTCATTTGGGCACTCAGTTTCCACCTGTGTCCCCTAGTGTGTGTGCCCCTTGTGTTAAATAGCCTGTCTTTATCTACCCTATCAATTCCCTTGAGAATCTTGAATGTGGTGATCATGTCCCCCCTAACTCTTCTGTCTTCCAGCGACGTGAGGTTTAATTCCCGTAGTCTCTCCTTGTAGCTCATACCTCTCAGCTCGGGTACTAGTCTGGTGGCAAACCTTTGAACCTTTTCCAGTTTAGTCTTATCCTTAACTAGATATGGACTCCATGCTGGGGCTGCATACTCCAGGATTGGTCTGACATATGTGGTATACAAAGTTCTGAATGATTCCTTACACAAGTTTCTGAATGCCGTTCTTATGTTGGCCAGCCTGGCATATGCCGCTGATGTTATCCTCTTGATATGGGCTGCAGGAGACAGGTCTGGCGTGATGTCAACCCCCAAGTCTTTTTCCTTCTCTGACTCCTGAAGAATTTCCTCTCCCAGATGATACCTTGTATCTGGCCTCCTGCTCCCTACACCTATATGTATCTTCATTACATTACATTTGGTTGGGTTAAACTCTAACAACCATTTGTTCGACCATTCCTTCAGCTTGTCTAGGTCTTCTTGAAGCCTCAAGCAGTCCTCCTCTGTCTTAATCCTTCTCATAATTTTGGCATCGTCCGCAAACATTGAGAGAAATGAATCTATACCCTCCGGGAGATCATTTACATATATCAGAAACAAGAGAGGACCGAGTACAGAGCCCTGTGGGACTCCACTGGTGACTTCACGCCAATCTGAGGTCTCACCCCCTCACCGTAACTCTCTGCTTCCTATTGCTTAGGTACTCCTTTATCCACTGGAGCACCTTACCAGCTACACCTGCCTGTCTCTCCAGCTTATGTACCAGCCTCTTATGCGGTACTGTGTCAAAGGCTTTCCAACAATCCAAGAAAATGCAGTCCACCCAGCCCTCTCTTTTTTGCTTAATCTTTGTCACCTGGTCGTAGAATTCTATTAAGCCAGTCAGGCAAGATTTACCCTCCCTGAACCCATGTTGGCGATTTGTCACGAAGTCCCTTCTCTCCAGATGTGTTACCAGGCTTATTCTCACGATCTTCTCCATCACCTTGCATGGTATACAAGTCAAGGACACTGGCCTGTAGTTCAGTGTCTCTTGCCTGTCGCCCTTTCTGTATATTGAGACCACATTCGATGTCTTCCATATTTCTGGTGGATCTCCCGTCTCCAGTGACCTACTATACACTATGGAGAGTGGCAAGCAAAGTCCCTCTGTACACTCTTTCAGTACCCATGGCGAGATCCCGTCTGGACCAACAGCCTTTCTAACATCCAGATCCAGCAGGTGTCTCGACCTCCTCTCTCGTTATTTCGAACCCTTCCAAGGCCGCCTGGTTTACCTCCCTTTCTCCTAGCACAGTGACCTCACCTTATTCTATTGTGAAGATCTCCTGGAACCTCTTGTTGAGTTCTTCACACACCTATTTGTCATTCTCTGTATACCTGTCCTCGTCTGTTCTAAGTTTCAATACCTGTTCTTTCACTGTTGTTTTCCTTCTGATGTGACTGTGGAGTAGCTTTGGTTCGGTCTTGGCTTTGTTTGCTATAATCATTTTCATAACTTTTCTCTGCTTCTCTTCTCACTCTGACATACTCATTCCTGGTTCTCTGGTATCTCTCTCTACTTTCTGGTGTTCTGTTATTCCGGAAGTTCCTCCACCCCCTTTTGTTCAGTTTCTTTGCTTCCATACATGCCCTATTATACCAAATGTGTGAAGGGAAGTGTACTGGTGACAAATTATAAAATACAGTACACGTAGATGTAATAAATCCAATCTCTTAATATAATAATCAAATAAATCACCGGTAGGTTTTTCTACAACCGTAATGACTGGTCCACCATGAGTGAACCATTATGGCTGATCCACCGTGAGTGAACCATTATGGCTGGTCCACCGTGAGTGAACCATTATGGCTGGTCCACCGTGAGTGAACCATTATGGCTGATCCACCGTGAGTGAACCATTATGGCTGGTCCACCATGAGTGAACCATTATGGCTGGTCCACCGTGAGTGAACCATTATGGCTGATCCACCGTGAGTGAACCATTATGGCTGGTCCACCGTGAGTGAACCATTATGGCTGATCCACCGTGAGTGAACCATTATGGCTGATCCACCGTGAGTGAACCATTATGGCTGGTCCACCGTGAGTGAACCATTATGGCTGGTCCACCGTGAGTGAACCATTATGGCTGATCCACCGTGAGTGAACCATTATGGCTGGTCCACCATGAGTGAACCATTATGGCTGGTCCACCGTGAGTGAACCATTATGGCTGATCCACCGTGAGTGAACCATTATGGCTGGTCCACCGTGAGTGAACCATTATGGCTGGTCCACCGTGAGTGAACCATTATGGCTGATCCACCGTGAGTGAACCATTATGGCTGATCCACCGTGAGTGAACCATTATGGCTGGTCCACCGTGAGTGAACCATTATGGCTGGTCCACCATGAGTGAACCATTATGGCTGATCCACCGTGAGTGAACCATTATGGCTGGTCCACCGTGAGTGAACCATTATGGCTGGTCCACCGTGAGTGAACCATTATGGCTGATCCACCGTGAGTGAACCATTATGGCTGATCCACCGTGAGTGAACCATTATGGCTGGTCCACTGTGAGTGAACCATTATGGCTGATCCACCGTGAGTGAACCATTATGGCTGGTCCACCGTGAGTGAACCATTATGGCTGGTCCACCGTGAGTGAACCATTATGGCTGAT
Organism: Procambarus clarkii; assembly: GCF_040958095.1. NCBI lineage: Eukaryota > Metazoa > Arthropoda > Malacostraca > Decapoda > Cambaridae > Procambarus > Procambarus clarkii. The sequence continues at coordinate 12,522,671 of NC_091220.1, read as the reverse complement.
CCACCGTGAGTGAACCATTATGGCTGGTCCACCATGAGTGAACCATTATGGCTGGTCCACCGTGAGTGAACCATTATGGCTGATCCACCGTGAGTGAACCATTATGGCTGGTCCACCGTGAGTGAACCATTATGGCTGGTCCACCGTGAGTGAACCATTATGGCTGATCCACCGTGAGTGAACCATTATGGCTGGTCCACCATGAGTGAACCATTATGGCTGGTCCACCGTGAGTGAACCATTATGGCTGGTCCACCGTGAGTGAGCCATTATGGCTGGTCCACCGTGAGTGAACCATTATGGCTGGTCCACCGTGAGTGAACCATTATGGCTGATCCACCGTGAGTGAACCATTATGGCTGGTCCACCATGAGTGAACCATTATGGCTGATCCACCGTGAGTGAACCATAATGACTGGTCCACCGTGAGTGAACCATTATGGCTGATCCACCGTGAGTGAACCATTATGGCTGATCCACCGTGAGTGAACCATTATGGCTGATCCACCGTGAGTGAACCATTATGGCTGATCCACCGTGAGTGAACCATTATGGCTGATCCACCATGAGTGAACCATTATGGCTGATCCACCGTGAGTGAACCATAATGACTGGTCCACCGTGAGTGAACCATTATGGCTGATCCACCGTGAGTGAACCATAATGACTGGTCCACCGTGAGTGAACCATTATGGCTGATCCACCGTGAGTGAACCATTATGGCTGATCCACCGTGAGTGAACCATAATGACTGGTCCACCGTGAGTGAACCATTATGGCTGGTCCACCGTGAGTGAACCATTATGGCTGATCCACCGTGAGTGAACCATAATGACTGGTCCACCGTGAGTGAACCATTATGGCTGATCCACCGTGAGTGAACCATTATGGCTGATCCACCGTGAGTGAACCATTATGGCTGGTCCACCGTGAGTGAACCATTATGGCTGATCCACCGTGAGTGAACCATTATGGCTGATCCACCGTGAGTGAACCATTATGGCTGGTCCACCATGAGTGAACCATTATGGCTGATCCACCATGAGTGAACCATTATGGCTGGTCCACCGTGAGTGAACCATTATGGCTGGTCCACCGTGAGTGAACCATAATGACTGGTCCACCGTGAGTGAACCATTATGGCTGATCCACCGCGAGTGAACCATTATGGCTGATCCACCGTGAGTGAACCATTATGGCTGGTCCACCGTGAGTGAACCATTATGGCTGATCCACCGTGAGTGAACCATTATGGCTGATCCACCGTGAGTGAACCATTATGGCTGGTCCACCATGAGTGAACCATTATGGCTGATCCACCATGAGTGAACCATTATGGCTGGTCCACCGTGAGTGAACCATTATGGCTGATCCACCGTGAGTGAACCATTATGGCTGGTCCACCGTGAGTGAACCATTATGGCTGGTCCACCGTGAGTGAACCATTATGGCTGGTCCACCGTGAGTGAACCATTATGGCTGGTCCACCGTGAGTGAACCATTATGGCTGGTCCACCGTGAGTGAACCATTATGGCTGGTCCACCGTGAGTGAACCATTATGGCTGGTCCACCGTGAGTGAACCATTATGGCTGGTCCACCGTGAGTGAACCATTATGGCTGGTCCACCGTGAGTGAACCATTATGGCTGGTCCACCGTGAGTGAACCATTATGGCTGGTCCACCGTGAGTGAACCATTATGGCTGGTCCACCGTGAGTGAACCATTATGGCTGGTCCACCGTGAGTGAACCATTATGGCTGGTCCACCGTGAGTGAACCATTATGGCTGGTCCACCGTGAGTGAACCATTATGGCTGGTCCACCGTGAGTGAACCATTATGGCTGGTCCACCGTGAGTGAACCATTATGGCTGGTCCACCGTGAGTGAACCATTATGACTGGTCCACCGTGAGTGAACCATTATGGCTGGTCCACCGTGAGTGAACCATTATGGCTGGTCCACCGTGAGTGAACCATTATGGCTCATCCACCGTGAGTGAACCATTATGGCTGGTCCACCGTGAGTGAACCATTATGGCTGGTCCACCATGAGTGAACCATTATGGCTGATCCACCGTGAGTGAACCATTATGGCTGGTCCACCGTGAGTGAACCATTATGGCTGATCCACCGTGAGTGAACCATTATGGCTGATCCACCGTGAGTGAACCATTATGGCTGGTCCACCGTGAGTGAGCCATTATGGCTGGTCCACCGTGAGTGAACCATTATGGCTGGTCCACCGTGAGTGAACCATTATGGCTGGTCCACCGTGAGTGAACCATTATGGCTGATCCACCGTGAGTGAACCATTATGGCTGGTCCACCGTGAGTGAGCCATTATGGCTGGTTCACCGTGAGTGAACCATTATGGCTGGTCCACCGTGAGTGAACCATTATGGCTGGTCCACCGTGAGTGAACCATTATGGCTGGTCCACCATGAGTGAACCATTATGGCTGATCCACCGTGAGTGAACCATTATGGCTGATCCACCGTGAGTGAACCATTATGGCTGATCCACCGTGAGTGAACCATTATGGCTGATCCACCGTGAGTGAACCATTATGGCTGATCCACCGTGAGTGAACCATTATGGCTGGTCCACCATGAGTGAACCATTATGGCTGATCCACCGTGAGTGAACCATTATGGCTGGTCCACCGTGAGTGAACCATTATGGCTGGTCCACCGTGAGTGAACCATTATGGCTGGTCCACCGTGAGTGAACCATTATGGCTGGTCCACCGTGAGTGAACCATTATGGCTTATCCACCGTGAGCGAACCATTATGGCTGGTCCACCGTGAGTGAACCATTATGGCTGATCCACCGTGAGTGAGCCATTATGGCTTATCCACCGTGAGCGAACCATTATGGCTGGTCCACCGTGAGTGAACCATTATGGCTGATCCACCGTGAGTGAACCATTATGGCTTATCCACCGTGAGTGAACCATTATGGCTTATCCACCGTGAGCGAACCATTATGGCTGGTCCACCGTGAGTGAACCATTATGGCTGATCCACCGTGAGTGAGCCATTATGGCTGGTCCACCGTGAGTGAACCATTATGGCTGGTCCACCGTGAGTGAACCATTATGGCTGGTCCACCGTGAGTGAACCATTATGGCTGGTCCACCGTGAGTGAACCATTATGGCTTATCCACCGTGAGTGAACCATTATGGCTTATCCACCGTGAGCGAACCATTATGGCTGGTCCACCGTGAGTGAACCATTATGGCTGATCCACCGTGAGTGAGCCATTATGGCTGGTCCACCGTGAGTGAACCATTATGGCTGATCCACCGTGAGTGAACCATTATGGCTGGTCCACCGTGAGTGAACCATTATGGCTGATCCACCGTGAGTGAACCATAATGGCTGATCCACCGTGAGTGAACCATTATGGCTGATCCACCGTGAGTGAACCATTATGGCTGGTCCACCGTGAGTGAACCATTATGGCTGGTCCACCGTGAGTGAACCATTATGGCTGATCCACCGTGAGTGAACCATTATGGCTGGTCCACTGTGAGTGAACCATTATGGCTGATCCACCGTGAGTGAACCATTATGGCTGATCCACCGTGAGTGAACCATTATGGCTGATCCACCGTGAGTGAACCATTATGGCTGGTCCACCGTGAGTGAACCATTGTGGCTGATCCACCGTGAGTGAACCATTATGGCTGGTCCACCGTGAGCGAACCATTATGGCTGGTCCACCGTGAGTGAACCATTATGGCTGATCCACCGTGAGTGAGCCATTATGGCTGGTCCACCGTGAGTGAACCATAATGGCTGATCCACCGTGAGTGAACCATTATGGCTGATCCACCGTGAGTGAACCATTATGGCTGGTCCACCGTGAGTGAACCATTATGACTGGTCCACCGTGAGTGAACCATTATGGCTGATCCACCGTGAGTGAGCCATTATGGCTGGTCCACCGTGAGTGAACCATTATGGCTGATCCACCGTGAGTGAACCATAATGGCTGATCCACCGTGAGTGAACCATAATGGCTGGTCCACCGTGAGTGAACCATTATGGCTGGTCCACCGTGAGTGAACCATTATGACTGGTCCACCGTGAGTGAACCATTATGACTGGTCCACCGTGAGTGAACCATTATGGCTGGTCCACCGTGAGTGAACCATTATGGCTGGTCCACCGTGAGTGAACCATTATGGCTGATCCACCGTGAGTGAACCATAATGGCTGATCCACCGTGAGTGAACCATAATGGCTGGTCTACCGTGAGTGAACCATAATGGCTGGTCCACCGTGAGTGAACCATTATGGCTGGTCCACCGTGAGTGAACCATAATGGCTGATCCACCGTGAGTGAACCATTATGGCTGGTCCACCGTGAGTGAACCATAATGGCTGATCCACCGTGAGTGAACCATAATGCCTGGTCCACCGTGAGTGAACCATTATGGCTGGTCCACCGTAAGTGAACCATTATGGCTGGTCCACCGTGAGTGAACCATTATGGCTGGTCCACCGTGAGTGAACCATTATGGCTGGTCCACCGTGAGTGAACCATTATGGCTGGTCCACCGTGAGTGAACCATTATGGCTGGTCCACCGTGAGTGAACCATAATGGCTGATCCACCGTGAGTGAACCATAATGGCTGGTCCACCGTGAGTGAACCATTATGGCTGGTCCACCGTGAGTGAACCATAATGGCTGGTCCACCGTGAGTGAACCATTATGGCTGGTCCACCGTGAGTGAACCATTATGGCTGGTCCACCGTGAGTGAACCATTATGGCTGGTCCACCGTGAGTGAACCATTATGGCTGGTCCACCATGAGTGAACCATTATGGCTGGTCCACCGTGAGTGAACCATTATCACTGCATCACGGAGCGTGAGGTGTTACGTCAGGGTTCAACATGCCTCAGACATCATGTCAAGGGACGTGAGGCATTACACTATGGTATAGATTTGGTTGGAATGTCTTCCACAACACGGCCTTGAGCACTCCCCATCCTTCTACCTCCCCCATACTGTCCAAACCCTTTGGACATCAGAGCTAAAGGCCTCGAGCACCACTGTCACCCACCTCCACCTCCTGGAGCGCCACTGTCACCCACCTCCACCTCCTGGAGCGCCACTGTCACCCACCTCCACCTCCTGGAGCGCCACTGTCACCCACCTCCACCTCCTGGAGCGCCACTGTCACCCACCTCCACCTCCTGGAGCGCCACTGTCACCCACCTCCACCTCCTGGAGCGCCACTGTCACCCACCTCCACCTCCTGGAGCGCCACTGTCACCCACCTCCACCTCCTGGAGCACCACTGTCACCCACCTCCACCTCCTGGAGCACCACTGTCACCCACCTCCACCTCCTGGAGCACCACTGTCACCCACCTCCACCTCCTGGAGCGCCACTGTCACCCACCTCCACCTCCTGGAGCACCACTGTCACCCACCTCCACCTCCTGGAGCACCACTGTCACCCACCTCCACCTCCTGGAGCGCCACTGTCACCCACCTCCACCTCCTGGAGCGCCACTGTCACCCACCTCCACCTCCTGGAGCACCACTGTCACCCACCTCCACCTCCTGGAGCGCCACTGTCACCCACCTCCACCTCCTGGAGCGCCACTGTCACCCACCTCCACCTCCTGGAGCACCACTGTCACCCACCTCCACCTCCTGGAGCGCCACTGTCACCCACCTCCACCTCCTGGAGCACCACTGTCACCCACCTCCACCTCCTGGAGCACCACTGTCACCCACCTCCACCTCCTGGAGCGCCACTGTCACCCACCTCCACCTCCTGGAGCACCACTACGGTTCATATAGATGAGCCGGCGCGAGACTCACCTTTCTTGGTCTCTGGGGACTTCTTCACGCCGCCTTTGGGAACCGTCAGTCTGGCGAACTCGGCCTCGTCTGTAAATTCCAGGCCTCCGCTGAACACTTTCTTCCTGTCCTCCTCTGAGATCACTCGGTTAGGCGGCCTGGAAATGTGGCGATGTTATGTGAGGTATACAACATAGGTGTTATGTGGGGTGTTAACGAGGGGGGAGGGTGTTAATGAGGGGAAGGTGTTAACGATATTATGGACAAACTTGTATGTGGTGCAGAATGTGTTAAATATTTCACACATGGCGGGGACTGCCAGCGATACATATCTTTGTACATATTATACAAATATAGTAATTAATTCGTATTGAACTTTAGCAGCTGAGAAACATGACAAAGTTAAGAAAGCTTTCTATAACGACAGTGAAGCCATTCCTGCATGTAGGGAAGATATATATATGTATATATATATATATATATATATATATATATATATATATATATATATATATATATATATATATATATATATATATATATATATATATATATATATATATATTAGACTGTTCACTTACTTTGTGGTGGTAGTTTCTATTTCTCGTAGAAGTAAATTGGCTATATGCTCGTCTATTGGATACGGGAAGCTCGCAGACGTCTCAGGAATGACAAAATTAGGGCTTGGCGGAAACTGCACTGACGTTTCTTCTCCTGGCTGTGGGAAGATGCTGCTTGCTGGGCCTGGGAATTGGCCTCTTGAAGAGGGAAACTGAATTGGTGATGAAGCGAACGGATTAGTGCCAGAGCCTTGGAATGATGACATGAAGTTTGTGAAGGTGTTTGCGGTACTTCCAGTACCAGGCCTGACCTGTGGAGGGACTTCGGCACCAGAAAAGAAGGCATTATTAGCGCCAAAATTGAAATCAGGAACGGCGGACCCACCGAACGTCGGAGCTCCTGGGGCACTTAACCCTAGGCCTTGTGGTGATCTGCCGAAAATCAAATCTCCTGCGGCATTAAACTCTTGACCTGTTAGTCCAGGGAAATCTAGACCGGCTGATCCACTGAATGTTGGAAATGGAGGAGAATCTCGACCTCCTAAACCGGGTGAGGCTTCCGGGAACCCGAATGATGAGGACCCTGAGGGAGATTTGGCGCCTCCCACTTTAGTGGCGCCCCTGCCGGCTCCACCCTTACGGCTCCCTGTGGACCCTGGCCTTGTGCTCTCGAAGCCCGCACTCCCGCTGAACTGAAAGGCCTGAATCTCCTCGTCAGTCTCGCTCCTCTCCGTGGTAGCCGCTTCCAAGAAAGAATCAGGGCCTCCTCCAAAACCTGGAAAACCTCTTGGGCCACCGAAGGTCCTGGAGCCTCCTTTTCTTGATTTTAACGATTGTGGAGACCTGAACGATCCCGTGGAAGACGCTGCCGGGAATCCTCCGAAGTTTGGGAATTGTGATGGCCTATGGGAGAGAAATAAATATATCAATAATAAAAATTATTTACTCTTTTTATATGACCTACAAGTAGAGTATTGTTAAATGGGAAAATTCAGAGATTATACAGTGACATCTAGTATTAATACTAGATGTCCAGTCCTTAATACTAGACTGAACATCTAGTATTAAGGGGCGGAAGTGAAAGGACGTCCTCAGTAACTAGACCACAAAATGGTGGAGGGAGAGGTTGTGTTGGACAGTAGCCCATCCTCTTGTTTAGAAAGTACTTATAGTAACTGAGCACTATCGTAGAAATATTGAAGTAAATCTCAGTTAGAAAGTAGAAATTGGTACCATTGAATTTGTACAAACGGAAAACATTTGCGTACTGATGTTGCAAACCAAACCTAACCTAACCTTCCTAGGCATAATACATGCTATCTGAGGACTCAGAGCTCAACCTTGACGACGAGCGGACGTCTAGACATCCCCCCCCCCCCCCGCCTGGGAACCGCCGGATCTCGTTCTGTTTCGCGATTTTAGATTATGATACTGTCGTTTGGCATCAATATTCAACTGTCCGGGATGTTATGACTCCTGGCACACGTATCGCCTTGGGTTACAGGATAGTTGATGGATAGTTGACCACACTAACATGTGGTCACTACACACTAACATGTGGTCACACAACACTAACATGTGGTCACTCCACACTAACATGTGGTCACTCTACACTAACATGTGGTCACTCCACACTAACATGTGGTCACTCTACACTAACATGTGGTCACTACACACTAACATGTGGTCACACTACACTAACATGTGGTCACTCCACACTAACATGTGGTCACTACACTAACATGTGGTCACTACACACTAACATGTGGTCACTACACTAACATGTGGTCACTACACACTAACATGTGGTCACTCTACACTAACATGTGGTCACTACACTAACATGTGGTCACTACACACTAACATGTGGTCACTACACACTAACATGTGGTCACTCCACACTAACATGTGGTCACTACACTAACATATGGTCACTACACACTAACATGTGGTCACACTACACTAACATGTGGTCACTCCACACTAACATGTGGTCACTCTACACTAACATGTGGTCACTACACTAACATGTGGTCACTACACTAACATGTGGTCACTCCACACTAACATGTGGTCACTACACTAACATGTGGTCACTCCACACTAACATGTGGTCACTCCACACTAACATGTGGTCACTCTACACTAACATGTGGTCACTCTACACTAACATGTGGTCACTCCACACTAACATGTGGTCACTCTACACTAACATGTGGTCACTACACACTAACATGTGGTCACTACACACTAACATGTGGTCACTCCACACTAACATGTGGTCACTCCACACTAACATGTGGTCACTCCACACTAACATGTGGTCACTCTACACTAACATGTGGTCACTCCACACTAACATGTGGTCACTACACTAACATGTGGTCACTACACTAACATGTGGTCACTACACACTAACATGTGGTCACTCCACACTAACATGTGGTCACTACACTAACATGTGGTCACTCTACACTAACATGTGGTCACTCTACACTAACATGTGGTCACTCCACACTAACATGTGGTCACTCTACACTAACATGTGGTCACTCCACACTAACATGTGGTCACTACACTAACATGTGGTCACTACACACTAACATGTGGTCACTACATTAACATGTGGTCACTACACACTAACATGTGGTCACTACACTAACATGTGGTCACTACACTAACATGTGGTCACTCCACACTAACATGTGGTCACTACACTAACATGTGGTCACTCCACACTATCATGTGGTCACTACACTAACATGTGGTCACTACACTAACATGTGGTCACTCCACACTAACATGTGGTCACTACACTAACATGTGGTCACTCCACACTAACATGTGGTCACTCCACACTAACATGTGGTCACTACACACTAACATGTGGTCACTACACACTAACATGTGGTCACTACACACTATCATGTGGTCACTACACACTATCATGTGGTCACTACACACTAACATGTGGTCACTACACTAACATGTGGTCACTCCACACTAACATGTGGTCACTACACACTAACATGTGGTCACTACACACTAACATGTGGTCACTACACTAACATGTGGTCACTACACTAACATGTGGTCACTACATACCAACATGTGGTCACTACACTAACATGTGGTCACTACACACTAACATGTGGTCACTACACACTAACATGTGGTCACTACACACTAACATGAGGTCACTACACACCAACATGTGGTCACTACACACTAACATGTGGTCACTACACACCAACATGTGGTCACTACACTAACATGTGGTCACTACACACCAACATGTGGTCACTACACTAACATGTGGTCACTACACACTAACATGTGGTCACTACACACTATCATGTGGTCACTACACACTATCATGTGGTCACTACACACTAACATGTGGTCACTACACTAACATGTGGTCACTCCACACTAACATGTGGTCACTCTACACTAACATGTGGTCACTACACACTAACATGTGGTCACTACACACTAACATGAGGTCACTACACACCAACATGTGGTCACTACACTAACATGTGGTCACTACACACTAACATGTGGTCACTACACACTAACATGTGGTCACTACACACTAACATGAGGTCACTACACACCAACATGTGGTCACTACACTAACATGTGGTCACTACACACCAACATGTGGTCACTACACTAACATGTGGTCACTACACACTAACATGTGGTCACTACACTAACATGTGGTCACTACACACTAACATGTGGTCACTACACACCAACATGTGGTCACTACACTAACATGTGGTCACTACACACCAACATGTGGTCACTACACTAACATGTGGTCACTACACACCAACATGTGGTCACTACACTAACATGTGGTCACTACACTAACATGAGGTCACTACACACTAACATGTGGTCACTACACACTAACATGAGGTCACTACACACTAACATGTGGTCACTCCACACTAACATGTGGTCACTACACACTAACATGTGGTCACTACACACTAACATGAGGTCACTACACACTAACATGTGGTCACTCCACACTAACATGTGGTCACTACACACTAACATGAGGTCACTACACACCAACATGTGGTCACTACACTAACATGTGGTCACTACACACTAACATGTGGTCACTACACACTAACATGTGGTCACTACACACTAACATGAGGTCACTACACACCAACATGTGGTCACTACACTAACATGTGGTCACTACACACTAACATGTGGTCACTACACACTAACATGTGGTCACTACACACTAACATGAGGTCACTACACACCAACATGTGGTCACTACACTAACATGTGGTCACTACACACCAACATGTGGTCACTACACTAACATGTGGTCACTACACACTAACATGTGGTCACTACACTAACATGTGGTCACTACACACTAACATGTGGTCACTACACACCAACATGTGGTCACTACACTAACATGTGGTCACTACACACCAACATGTGGTCACTACACTAACATGTGGTCACTACACACCAACATGTGGTCACTACACTAACATGTGGTCACTACACTAACATGAGGTCACTACACACTAACATGTGGTCACTACACACTAACATGAGGTCACTACACACCAACATGTGGTCACTACACACCAACATGTGGTCACTACACACTAACATGTGGTCACTACACACTAACATGTGGTCACTACACACTAACATGTGGTCACTACACACTAACATGTGGTCACTACACACTAACATGAGGTCACTACACACTAACATGTGGTCACTACACACTAACATGAGGTCACTACACACTAACATGAGGTCACTACACACTAACATGAGGTCACTACACACTAACATGAGGTCACTACACACTAACATGTGGTCACTACACACTAACATGTGGTCACTACACACTAACATGAGGTCACTACACACTAACATGTGGTCACTACACACTAACATGTGGTCACTACACACTAACATGAGGTCACTACACACTAACATGTGGTCACTACACACTAACATGAGGTCACTACACACCAACATGTGGTCACTACACTAACATGTGGTCACTCCACTAACATGTGGTCACTACACTAACATGTGGTCACTACACTAACATGTGGTCACTACACACTAACATGTGGTCACTACACACTAACATGTGGTCACTCCACTAACATGTGGTCACTCCACTAACATGTGGTCACTACACTAACATGTGGTCACTACACACTAACATGTGGTCACTACACACTAACATGTGGTCACTCCACTAACATGTGGTCACTCCACTAACATGTGGTCACTACACTAACATGTGGTCACTACACACTAACATGTGGTCACTACACACCAACATGTGGTCACTACACTAACATGTGGTCACTCCACTAACATGTGGTCACTCCACTAACATGTGGTCACTACACTAACATGTGGTCACTACACACCAACATGTGGTCACTACACTAACATGTGGTCACTACACACTAACATGTGGTCACTACACTAACATGTGGTCACTACACACTAACATGTGGTCACTCCACACTAACATGTGGTCACTCCACACTAACATGTGGTCACTACACACTAACATGAGGTCACTACACACCAACATGTGGTCACTACACTAACATGTGGTCACTACACACTAACATGTGGTCACTACACACTAACATGTGGTCACTACACACTAACATGAGGTCACTACACACCAACATGTGGTCACTACACTAACATGTGGTCACTACACACCAACATGTGGTCACTACACTAACATGTGGTCACTACACACTAACATGTGGTCACTACACTAACATGTGGTCACTACACACTAACATGTGGTCACTACACACCAACATGTGGTCACTACACACCAACATGTGGTCACTACACTAACATGTGGTCACTACACACCAACATGTGGTCACTACACTAACATGTGGTCACTACACACCAACATGTGGTCACTACACACCAACATGTGGTCACTACACTAACATGTGGTCACTACACTAACATGAGGTCACTACACACTAACATGAGGTCACTACACACTAACATGTGGTCACTCCACACTAACATGTGGTCACTACACACTAACATGTGGTCACTACACTAACATGTGGTCACTCCACACTAACATGTGGTCACTACACACCAACATGTGGTCACTACACTAACATGTGGTCACTGCACACTAACATGTGGTCACTACACACCAACATGTGGTCACTACACTAACATGTGGTCACTACACTAACATGTGGTCACTACACTAACATGTGGTCACTCCACACTAACATGTGGTCACTACACACCAACATGTGGTCACTACACTAACATGTGGTCACTACACACTAACATGTGGTCACTACACACCAACATGTGGTCACTACACTAACATGTGGTCACTCCACACTAACATGTGGTCACTACACACCAACATGTGGTCACTACACTAACATGTGGTCACTACACACTAACATGTGGTCACTACACACCAACATGTGGTCACTACACTAACATGTGGTCACTCCACACTAACATGTGGTCACTACACACTAACATGTGGTCACTACACACCAACATGTGGTCACTACACTAACATGTGGTCACTACACTAACATGTGGTCACTACACTAACATGTGGTCACTCCACACTAACATGTGGTCACTACACACCAACATGTGGTCACTACACACCAACATGTGGTCACTACACACTAACATGTGGTCACTACACACCAACATGTGGTCACTACACTAACATGTGGTCACTACACACCAACATGTGGTCACTACACACCAACATGTGGTCACTACACTAACATGTGGTCACTCCACATGCTGGATTACGGATCTACTAAACAACTGAGCTGTTAAGTCTATTGAATAACAAGTGGGATAGAGCAGGAAATTAATTAATTAAATTAAAGTAATAAATTAACAAAAATAAGTAATTAATATGTAATACATTTATAAGCCTGCTGTATCCTAATTAATACTTACAATATAAACCCTTCACTGTGGAATTGTGTGAAGCTTTGCACACCTTCAGAATACACTTCACTACCTAATATTCTATATACAGTCCATTCACGAAGGTAATTAAATAAATCACTTAGCCACATAATCCCACACTCCTTTGGAGGATATCCTCTGGATTTATCAGCTGGCTAATAGTGATTATAAATCCCTAGGAGGACAGCCAAGTGAGACAAGCCACAGGGTATAGGTCTTAGCTTAGGTAGAAGTGGTGATCACAACAGAAACCAGCCCATGATAGCCTCCATAACACACCACACATATTGTAGTGCATCATTGATCAGGTCATCAAAGACCTGCACTTCTGCAATGGTGTCCTCGTAGCGAGTCACTACAGCTGACCATTGCCAGTATGTCCCACTATTCCGTGGCCGTCTCTGCAGCTATGGCCTTCAAATTAACCCAGGGGAAATGCATTTTCGGGGTGCTTGAACTCGACATCTTGGGGCGGACCGACCCGTCCTCTTACAAATTATGTTGCTTTTAGCTCATATGCGAACTAAGTCTAAAAATCGCCGTACTAGAAAATGGAAGTGGCTCGCGAAAGTAACGTACTGTCCCGTTTTCTGTTTTGGGTCCTTTTGCTTAGTCTGCTTAAAAGGACACTTTAAATTTATGGTTTTAGTGACGTTTTGAAACCTGAGGAAAACTTGCTGCCCTCCTAACCTTCCAGATGTCCCAAAACTTGCTGCCCTCCTAACCTTCCAGATGTCCCAAAACTTGCTGCCCTCCTAACCTTCCAGATGTCCCAAAACTTGCTGCCCTCCTAACCTTCCAGATGTCCCAAAACTTGCTGCCCTCCTAACCTTCCAGATGTCCCAAAACTTGCTGCCCTCCTAACCTTCCAGATGTCCCAAAACTTGCTGCCCTCCTAACCTTCCAGATGTCCCAAAACTTGCTGCCCTCCTAACCTTCCAGATGTCCCAAAACTTGCTGCCCTCCTAACCTTCCAGATGTCCCAAAACTTGCTGCCCTCCTAACCTTCCAGATGTCCCAAAACTTGCTGCCCTCCTAACCTTCCAGATGTCCCAAAACTTGCTGCCCTCCTAACCTTCCAGATGTCCCAAAACTTGCTGCCCTCCTAACCTTCCAGATGTCCCAAAACTTGCTGCCCTCCTAACCTTCCAGATGTCCCAAAACTTGCTGGCCTCCTAACCTTCCAGATGTCCCAAAACTTGCTGCCCTCCTAACCTTCCAGATGTCCCAAAACTTGCTGCCCTCCTAACCTTCCAGATGTCCCAAAACTTGCTGCCCTCCTAACCTTCCAGATGTCCCAAAACTTGCTGCCCTCCTAACCTTCCAGATGTCCCAAAACTTGCTGCCCTCCTAACCTTCCAGATGTCCCAAAACTAGCTGCCCTCCTAACCTTCCAGATGTCCCAAAACTTGCTGCCCTCCTAACCTTCCAGATGTCCCAAAACTTGCTGCCCTCCTAACCTTCCAGATGTCCCAAAACTTGCTGCCCTCCTAACCTTCCAGATGTCCCAAAACTTGCTGCCCTCCTAACCTTCCAGATGTCCCAAAACTTGCTGCCCTCCTAACCTTCCAGATGTCCCAAAACTTGCTGCCCTCCTAACCTTCCAGATGTCCCAAAACTTGCTGCCCTCCTAACCTTCCAGATGTCCCAAAACTTGCTGCCCTCCTAACCTTCCAGATGTCCCAAAACTTGCTGCCCTCCTAACCTTCCAGATGTCCCAAAACTTGCTGCCCTCCTAACCTTCCAGATGTCCCAAAACTTGCTGCCCTCCTAACCTTCCAGATGTCCCAAAACTTGCTGCCCTCCTAACCTTCCAGATGTCCCAAAACTTGCTGCCCTCCTAACCTTCCAGATGTCCCAAAACTTGCTGCTTTGGGTCCATTTCAGTTGGAAAATAAATTAGGAAAATTCGGATTTGGAGGTTACGCTGCGCCTCCTAATCAAAGGGATGGTATAACCAGAAATCGACACTGACATTCGATAAGGAGCTAAACAACATTTATATAACCAGATAAAAATCTCCAAGGATGGTTATACACCTGCAACAGACCTTGAAACAGCGACTGAATTTAATAGCTTCTTTTCATCGATTGGTGGTAACCTTGCCCGGAAAATCCCACAGACCCAGACACATGTTACCACATATCTCAGGCAGCTATCCAAACTCTCTTCTCTCACCGGTCAGCCCTACAGATGTTGTGTCCATCATTCACTCGCGAGAAACCAAAGCTGGTAATATTAGTGAAATACCCTCCATTCGAACAAATCCACAAGGGCCGTGACGAGGATTCGAACCTGCGTCCAGGAGCATCCCAGACACTGCATTAATCGACTGAGCTACAAAAGGGTAAAAGAGTTGAAACTGAAGTTCTACTGAACTTACTGGATCCCGTAGCCTCTCAGAGGCACAAACCAGGGTTTTACACTAACATGTGGTCACTCCACATGCTGGATTACGGATCTACAAATATTACGATTACGGATCCCCCCCCCCTGCACCCGAGCTATGTCAATAGGCCGTTCTCCCTCTTCACCCTTACATCATTACACACGCATCACGTTAGTGTGATCTCTATGTGTGTAATGATGTAAGGACGAAGAGGGAGAACGGCCTATTGACATAGCTCGGATGCAGGGGGGAGTTGTGTAAAAGCCTGGTTTGTGCCTCGGAGAGGCTACGGGATCCAGTAAGTTCAGTAGAACTTCGGTTTCAACTCTTTTACCCTGTCGTAGCTCAGTCGATTAAGGCAGTATCTGGGATGTTCCTGGACGCAGATTCGAATCCTCGTCACGGCCCTTGTGGATTTGTTCATTTGATGCATCACGTTAGTGTGATCTCTGTGTGTTACCATCCATTCTATACAAGAGTGCTTCCCATGGCCTTGTACTTCCCATAGCCTTGCTGTTCAATAAATCTCTAGAATGTCATACCTTCTCTGACATCCTTAAAAAAGCAAGAGTAACGCCAGTTCATAAAGGAGGTAACACGGCAGACATAAATAATTACAGACCCATATCAAATCTACCTTTATTGTCAAAAATAATTTACAAACAGCTTTACTCCTATCTCGTAAAATTCAATATACTAAGTCCCTGTCAGTTTGGCTTCCGCTCCCAAAAGGGTACGAATGATGCAATTGTTAGTCTGCTTCACTTAATCTACTCAGCCCTTGACAACAGTGAGTTTCCGATTATACTCTTCATTGGCCTGAGAAAGGCTTTTGATACTGTTAACCATAATTACCTCTTACTTAAACTCCACCATTATGGAATTCACGGCCTTGCCCTGGACTATATCCGATCCTATCTTAGTGACAGACACCAATGTGTGGCCATTAATGAGGTAACCTCTCCCACTCTACCACTAACCGTAGGGGTGCCACAGGGCAGCATCTTGGGACCCCTCCTATTTCTTATATACATCAATGATCTGCCTAATGTCTCTAACGTGCTTAAACCAATTTTGTTTGCTGATGATACTACCCTCATCTACTCTGACCCCAACCCATTCATATTAAATAATGTTGTAAACAATGTACTAAAAAAAAGTCCACTTATGGATGTCAACCAACAAACTAACACTAAACATAGAAAAGACCTATTACATCTTATTTGGAAGCAAATCAAATAATGTAAACATTAGCAATAATAATGATGGAAAGTTCCTTGGCCTATACTTAGACAACAGACTCAACTTCAGCACCCACATTGAACACATAACTAAAAAGGTTTCTAAAACAGTTGGCATACTCTCTAAGATCAGATATTATGTACCCTACTTTGCTCTCCTCTCACTCTATTATGCACTTATCTATCCCTATCTTACTTATGGTATCTGTGCATGGAGTTCAACCTCTGCAAACTACCTCTAAGCCCATCATCATCCAGCAGAAATCTGCTATCAGGATAATAACAAACTCTGCTTTCAGACAACACACAGCTTCCCTGTTTAAATCCCTAATCATGTTAAACATAAATTCACTCAATACATTCTCTTGTGCTAATTACATTTATAAAACCCTTTTTTTAAGTGCAAACCCTGTTCTGAAACTCTTCCTGGACAGATGTAATAGAACACATAATCACACCAGACAAATTTTCTGCGATTGGAAACGCGCACAGAGTGGGGGACTTGTTTAATTTTAATAATATTAATAATGAATAATTAATAATAATACTAATAATTAATTAATAATTATAAATGATTAATTATAATGATCATTAAATGTTGAAGCATAATAGCTAATTATAACGAATAAAACAGATAATTAAAGTGGATAATTAATTATGGTGACTAATAATGATTAGTGAATAACAATAAATTATTATACTGAAATAATATTAACGGATAACTGTAATAATGATAATGTATTAAATCAATTACAATTAATAATTACATCTATAATTAGTAATTGAAAGCTGCATTATTTGAATTTACAGTAATTACAATTCTTGGTATTCTTGGTTTATCACTTTGCGGGTTCCGGCGGAGCACCCCAATGATAAAACGAATGCGTAGCAAGATAGAACAAGTGTCCCCAGAAACCTGCTTGAGTGTCATCCCTTGAAAAAAGAAAACAGGGGATGCAGAGGATCCCGGGAGGAGGGGGGGCGTATGTGTAGCGGCTGCGGAGGGCGGCGAAGAGGGGTCGCCGAGTTGTTGTTCCCTCCAGAGGTTGCTTACACATACTCCCACGTGTTGAGCGCTTCATAAGATGGCCTGAGGCATTTCCTATGGTGGAAATGAAAACTGATTCGGTAGGACTCATGACCACCTCTACCGAATCAGTTTTATGTGGGACCTGTAGCAAGTGGTAGAGGTCTCGTCCTCTAGCACTCCCACCTTGGCTGTACAGATATAGACTGTATGTTATAGCCAGTGACTTGAATGTGATTAACTCTTTTCTGGTGGATATTATGTTGACACTAAAAGATATAAGATGCAGAGGACTAAAACATATTTACCTGAAGGTCACTATCACTCTAACTCTAACTCTATCACTCTATCACACTATCATTCTAGGAAGTGATGTGGTGGAGGCTGACTCCATACACAGTTTCAAATGTAGATATGATAGAGCCCAGTAGGCTCAGGAATCTACACCAGTTGATTGACAGTTGAGAGGCGGGACCAAAGAGCCAAAGCTCAACCCCCGCAAGCACAATTAGGTGAGTACTCTAGTGGCCTTGATGGGGACAAGATGCCACCAGCTTGTCAAAGGTCCACTCATATTTTTAGACTATAGCAATTAATATTAATCCATATTCGAATCTTAAAAAAGTAAATATGTAACGTTTGTAGTTTGATTAAAATATAGAAGTAGGCATTATTGCTAAGTTAATAACTTACTCATCGTCCACTCTGAAGTTGCGCCCGAACCTGGCGAAAGATGGTTGCTGGAGGTTGGTCCTGGTCTGCGGCCTGCGGGAGAAGGGACATGTTAACACCTCGCATATTGTAACTTGACTGACCTATTACCCGCTCTATTGTTCTAACTTTAATGAGCTTAACTGTACTGACGCTAGACCAGGTGCTTCTTAACCAAATACCATTTCAGACCTCAATAGATTACCTAATCTTGAGATGATTTGATTTCAGGGTTTTAGCGTCCCAGCGGCAGGGTCCTCGACCAGGCCTTTTTGTTACACACACCGGGAAGCAGCCCGTAGCAGCTGTCTAACTCCCAGGTAGTTATTTACTGCTAGGTAACAGGGGCATCAGGATGAAAGAAGCATTTTGCCCATTTGCCTCCACCGGGAATCGAACCCGGAACCTGACGACTACGAATCCGAAGCACTGTCCACCCAGCTGTTAGGCGCCCTGACCTAATATGAATCATTTGATACCAAATGGAAACCTTATAACCCTACTTCATAAGGTTCGAAACTAGATGTTTTATGGTAGTTTGAAAGACCATTTGACCCTAAAGTGTGCCCCTAGTACAGAAGGCCAATATGACCTGGTAAGTGTGCCCCTAGTACAGAAGGTAAGGTCTATGACCTGGTAAGTGTGCCCCTAGTACAGAAGGTAAGGTCTATGACCTGGTAAGTGTGCCCCTAGTACAGAAGGTAAGGTCTATGACCTGGTAAGTGTGCCCCTAGTACAGAAGGTAAGGTCTATGACCTGGTAAGTGTGCCCCTAGTACAGAAGGTAAGGTCTATGACCTGGTAAGTGTGCCCCTAGTACAGAAGGTAAGGTCTATGACCTGGTAAGTGTGCCCCTAGTACAGAAGGTAAGGTCTATGACCTGGTAAGTGTGCCCCTAGTACAGAAGGTAAGGTCTATGACCTGGTAAGCGTGCCCCTAGTACAGAAGGTAAGGTCTATGACCTGGTAAGTGTGCCCCTAGTACAGAAGGTAAGGTCTATGACCTGGTAAGCGTGCCCCTAGTACAGAAGGTAAGGTCTATGACCTGGTAAGTGTGCCCCTAGTACAGAAGGTAAGGTCTATGACCTGGTAAGTGTGCCCCTAGTACAGAAGGTAAGGTCTATGACCTGGTAAGCGTGCCCCTAGTACAGAAGGTAAGGTCTATGACCTGGTAAGCGTGCCCCTAGTACAGAAGGTAAGGTCTATGACCTGGTAAGTGTGCCCCTAGTACAGAAGGTAAGGTCTATGACCTGGTAAGCGTGCCCCTAGTACAGAAGGTAAGGTCTATGACCTGGTAAGTGTGCCCCTAGTACAGAAGGTAAGGTCTATGACCTGGTAAGCGTGCCCCTAGTACAGAAGGTAAGGTCTATGACCTGGTAAGCGTGCCCCTAGTACAGAAGGTAAGGTCTATGACCTGGTAAGCGTGCCCCTAGTACAGAAGGTAAGGTCTATGACCTGGTAAGCGTGCCCCTAGTACAGAAGGTAAGGTCTATGACCTGGTAAGCGTGCCCCTAGTACAGAAGGTAAGGTCTATGACCTGGTAAGCGTGCCCCTAGTACAGAAGGTAAGGTCTATGACCTGGTAAGCGTGCCCCTAGTACAGAAGGTAAGGTCTATGACCTGGTAAGCGTGCCCCTAGTACAGAAGGTAAGGTCTATGACCTGGTAAGCGTGCCCCTAGTACAGAAGGTAAGGTCTATGACCTGGTAAGCGTGCCCCTAGTACAGAAGGTAAGGTCTATGACCTGGTAAGCGTGCCCCTAGTACAGAAGGTAAGGTCTATGACCTGGTAAGCGTGCCCCTAGTACAGAAGGTAAGGTCTATGACCTGGTAAGCGTGCCCCTAGTACAGAAGGTAAGGTCTATGACCTGGTAAGCGTGCCCCTAGTACAGAAGGTAAGGTCTATGACCTGGTAAGCGTGCCCCTAGTACAGAAGGTAAGGTCTATGACCTGGTAAGCGTGCCCCTAGTACAGAAGGTAAGGTCTATGACCTGGTAAGCGTGCCCCTAGTACAGAAGGTAAGGTCTATGACCTGGTAAGCGTGCCCCTAGTACAGAAGGTAAGGTCTATGACCTGGTAAGCGTGCCCCTAGTACAGAAGGTAAGGTCTATGACCTGGTAAGCGTGCCCCTAGTACAGAAGGTAAGGTCTATGACCTGGTAAGCGTGCCCCTAGTACAGAAGGTAAGGTCTATGACCTGGTAAGCGTGCCCCTAGTACAGAAGGTAAGGTCTATGACCTGGTAAGCGTGCCCCTAGTACAGAAGGTAAGGTCTATGACCTGGTAAGCGTGCCCCTAGTACAGAAGGTAAGGTCTATGACCTGGTAAGCGTGCCCCTAGTACAGAAGGTAAGGTCTATGACCTGGTAAGCGTGCCCCTAGTACAGAAGGTAAGGTCTATGACCTGGTAAGCGTGCCCCTAGTACAGAAGGTAAGGTCTATGACCTGGTAAGCGTGCCCCTAGTACAGAAGGTAAGGTCTATGACCTGGTAAGCGTGCCCCTAGTACAGAAGGTAAGGTCTATGACCTGGTAAGCGTGCCCCTAGTACAGAAGGTAAGGTCTATGACCTGGTAAGCGTGCCCCTAGTACAGAAGGTAAGGTCTATGACCTGGTAAGCGTGCCCCTAGTACAGAAGGTAAGGTCTATGACCTGGTAAGCGTGCCCCTAGTACAGAAGGTAAGGTCTATGACCTGGTAAGCGTGCCCCTAGTACAGAAGGTAAGGTCTATGACCTGGTAAGCGTGCCCCTAGTACAGAAGGTAAGGTCTATGACCTGGTAAGCGTGCCCCTAGTACAGAAGGTAAGGTCTATGACCTGGTAAGCGTGCCCCTAGTACAGAAGGTAAGGTCTATGACCTGGTAAGCGTGCCCCTAGTACAGAAGGTAAGGTCTATGACCTGGTAAGCGTGCCCCTAGTACAGAAGGTAAGGTCTATGACCTGGTAAGCGTGCCCCTAGTACAGAAGGTAAGGTCTATGACCTGGTAAGCGTGCCCCTAGTACAGAAGGTAAGGTCTATGACCTGGTAAGCGTGCCCCTAGTACAGAAGGTAAGGTCTATGACCTGGTAAGCGTGCCCCTAGTACAGAAGGTAAGGTCTATGACCTGGTAAGCGTGCCCCTAGTACAGAAGGTAAGGTCTATGACCTGGTAAGCGTGCCCCTAGTACAGAAGGTAAGGTCTATGACCTGGTAAGCGTGCCCCTAGTACAGAAGGTAAGGTCTATGACCTGGTAAGCGTGCCCCTAGTACAGAAGGTAAGGTCTATGACCTGGTAAGCGTGCCCCTAGTACAGAAGGTAAGGTCTATGACCTGGTAAGCGTGCCCCTAGTACAGAAGGTAAGGTCTATGACCTGGTAAGCGTGCCCCTAGTACAGAAGGTAAGGTCTATGACCTGGTAAGCGTGCCCCTAGTACAGAAGGTAAGGTCTATGACCTGGTAAGCGTGCCCCTTGTACAGAAGGTAAGGTCTATGACCTGGTAAGCGTGCCCCTAGTACAGAAGGTAAGGTCTATGACCTGGTAAGCGTGCCCCTAGTACAGAAGGTAAGGTCTATGACCTGGTAAGCGTGCCCCTAGTACAGAAGGTAAGGTCTATGACCTGGTAAGCGTGCCCCTAGTACAGAAGGTAAGGTCTATGACCTGGTAAGCGTGCCCCTAGTACAGAAGGTAAGGTCTATGAC
This sequence comes from Procambarus clarkii, assembly GCF_040958095.1. NCBI lineage: Eukaryota > Metazoa > Arthropoda > Malacostraca > Decapoda > Cambaridae > Procambarus > Procambarus clarkii. The sequence goes on along the minus strand of NC_091220.1, from coordinate 12,500,226 downwards.
CTGGTAAGCGTGCCCCTAGTACAGAAGGTAAGGTCTATGACCTGGTAAGCGTGCCCCTAGTACAGAAGGTAAGGTCTATGACCTGGTAAGCGTGCCCCTAGTACAGAAGGTAAGGTCTATGACCTGGTAAGTGTGCCCCTAGTACAGAAGGTAAGGTCTATGACCTGGTAAGTGTGCCCCTAGTACAGAAGGTAAGGTCTATGACCTGGTAAGTGTGCCCCTAGTACAGAAGGTAAGGTCTATGACCTGGTAAGTGTGCCCCTAGTACAGAAGGTAAGGTCTATGACCTGGTAAGTGTGCCCCTAGTACAGAAGGTAAGGTCTATGACCTGGTAAGTGTGCCCCTAGTACAGAAGGGTAAGGTCTATGACCTGGTAAGTGTGCCCCTAGTACAGAAGGTAAGGTCTATGACCTGGTAAGTGTGCCCCTAGTACAGAAGGTAAGGTCTATGACCTGGTAAGTGTGCCCCTAGTACAGAAGGTAAGGTCTATGACCTGGTAAGTGTGCCCCTAGTACAGAAGGTAAGGTCTATGACCTGGTAAGTGTGCCCCTAGTACAGAAGGTAAGGTCTATGACCTGGTAAGTGTGCCCCTAGTACAGAAGGTAAGGTCTATGACCTGGTAAGTGTGCCCCTAGTACAGAAGGTAAGGTCTATGACCTGGTAAGTGTGCCCCTAGTACAGAAGGTAAGGTCTATGACCTGGTAAGTGTGCCCCTAGTACAGAAGGTAAGGTCTATGACCTGGTAAGTGTGCCCCTAGTACAGAAGGTAAGGTCTATGACCTGGTAAGTACAGAAGGTAAGGAGGGATTAAGTTAACCCCCCGCCATAGTCTGGACTTTAATAGACTATGTACACACATGTACACTCATGTACACACATGTACACTGGTGGGTGCTTGTCAATAGGTTCTTAAAGTAACTACAACCAATTAGTGCTAAGCGCCGAGGACATCACGTATGAAACTTAATATAAAGTACATTAACTCAAAATTATTGCACAAAAAAGTCTATATTATATTGCCAATAAACTCCAGGATATTACTGTGCTAATAAATCCTTGTAATATCCCGGAGCCTAATTCATCAAGCAGTTATGCCTCGACTTACGAAACCTGTACATCTTATTCTTATTCATGGCGGCTGTATTTACATTTATTAAACAGTTTATGTACTCCGAAGCACTGCAAGATTGTTTATAACAATAATATCCTGAGGTTGTGAAGTTCCCAAGCTCGTAAACTCTTCAATAAATTAAAACAAAGCCACCATCATTCAGGAAAGATATACAGGTTTCGTAAGTAGTTGCGTAAGTAAATGTACAAACCAGCACGCACGTCAGCTTGCATGCACACGCTTGGGAAATACCGAAAACCCCGCACACCTTCTCCTTACATGGTGCTTTCCACAGGTGCTCTATCTCCTGGCGTAGATTTGGGCAGGATGCATGAGGGAGGTGAACACGTGCCCCGGCCAGGCTGCACGAGGGAGGTGAACACGTGCCCCGGCCAGGCTGCACGAGGGAGGTGAACACGTGCCCCGGCCAGGCTGCACGAGGGAGGTGAACACTTGCCCCGGCCAGGCTGCACGAGGGAGGGGAACACGTGCCCCGGCCAGGCTGCACGAGGGAGGTGAACACGTGCCCCGGCCAGGCTGCACGAGGGAGGTGAACACGTGCCCCGGCCAGGCTGCACGAGGGAGGGGAACACGTGTCCCAGCCAGGCTGCATGAGGGACGTGAACACGTGTCCCGGCCAGGCTGCACGAGGGAGGGGAACACGTGTCCCAGCCAGGCTGCATGAGGGACGTGAACACGTGTCCCAGCCAGGCTGCATGAGGGACGTGAACACGTGTCCCAGCCAGGCTGCATGAGGGACGTGAACACGTGTCCCAGCCAGGCTGCATGAGGGACGTGAACACGTGTCCCAGCCAGGCTGCACGAGGGAGGGGAACACGTGTCCCAGCCAGGCTGAACGAGGGACGTGAACACGTGTCCCGGCCAGGCTGCACGAGGGAGGGGAACACGTGTCCCAGCCAGGCTGCACGAGGGACGTGAACACGTGTCCCAGCCAGGCTGCACGAGGGACGTGAACACGTGTCCCAGCCAGGCTGCACGAGGGACGTGAACACGTGTCCCAGCCAGGCTGCATGAGGGAGGTGAACACGTGTCCCGGCCAGGCTGCATGAAGCACGCCCACACCCTCATACATAATGCTAGTTGATGGAAATGTTAGGCCGGGCGCCAGAACTACCTTACTTAGGGAACAAATGCTTCTGTTGCTGGTAACGTTGTTATGTTAAGGGTTACCTGGTTGATACCTGGTTGATGGGGTTCTGGGAGTTCGTCTACTGCCCAAGCCCGGCCCGAGGCCAGGCTTGACTTGTGAGAGTTTGGTCCACCAGGCTGTTGCTTGGAGCGGCCCGCAGGCCCACATATACCTGGTTGATGGGGTTCTGGGAGTTCTTCTACTCCCCAAGCCCGGCCCGAGGCCAGGCTTGACTTGTGAGAGTTTGGTAAACCAGGCTGTTGCTTGGAGCGGCCCGCAGGCCCACATATACCTGGTTGATGGGGTTCTGGGAGTTGTTCTACTCCCCAAGCCCGGCCCGAGGCCAGACTTGACTTGTGAGAGTTTGGTCCACCAGGCTGTTGCTTAGAGCGGCCCGCAGGCCCACATATACCCGGTTGATGGGGTTCTGGGAGTTGTTCTACTCCCCAAGCCCGGCCCGAGGCCAGACTTGACTTGTGAGAGTTTGGTCCACCAGGCTGTTGCTTAGAGCGGCCCGCAGGCCCACATATACCCGGTTGATGGGGTTCTGGGAGTTGTTCTACTCCCCAAGCCCGGCCCGAGGCCAGACTTGACTTGTGAGAGTTTGGTAAACCAGGCTGTTGCTTGGAGCGGCCCGCAGGCCTACATACCCACCACGGCCCGGTTGGTCCGGCACTCCTTGGAGGAAACAATCTAGTTTCCTCTTGAAGATGTCCACGGTTGTTCTTGCAATATTTCTTATGCTCGCTGGGAGGACGTTGAACAACTGCGGACCTCTGATGTTCATACAGTGTTCTCTGATTGTGCCTATGGCACCTCTGCTCTTCACTGGTTCTATTCTGCATTTTCTTCCATGTCGTTCACTCCAGTATGTTGTTATTTTACTGTGTAGACTTGGGACCTGGCGCCAGTATTTTCCATGTGTATATTATTTGGTATCTCTCTCTCGTCTCCTTTCTAGTGAGTACATTTGGAGAGCTTTGAGACGATCCCAATAATTTAGGTGCTTTATCTCGTCTATGCGTGCCGTATATGTTCTCTGTATTCCCTCTATTTCAGCAATCTCTCCTGCTCTGAAGGGGGAAGGGAGTACTGAGCAGTACTCAAGACGGGACAACACAAGTGCCTTGAAGAGTACAACCATTGTGATGGGATCCCTGGACTTGAAGGTTCTCGTAATCCATCCGATCATTTTTCTGGCTGACGCAATACTTGCTTGGTTATGCTCCCTAAACGTTAGACCGTAAGACATCATTATTCCCAAATCCTTGGCATGCTGTTTTCCTACTATGGGCAGATTCGATTGTGTTTTGTACCCTGTATTATGTTTAAGATCCTCTTTTTTGCCGTATCTGAGTACCTGGAATTTATTATTGTTAAATATGTTATTTTCTGCTGCCCAATCGAAAACTTTGTTATTATCTGTTTGTAGTTCATCAATGTCTTCAGCAGAGGTAATTTTCATGCTGATTTTGGTATCATCTGCAAAGGATGACATGAAGCTGTGACTTGCGTTTTTGTCTATATCTGATATGAGAATAAGGATCAGCAGTGGTGCAAGGACTCTACCTTGAGGTACAGAGCTTTTAACTGCGCTCGGACTCGATTTTACGTGATTGACTGTTACTCTCTGTGTTCTGTTCGACAGGAAATTGAGTATCCAGCGTCCTACTTTACCAGTTATACCCATTGACCTCATTTTGTGTGCAATCACTCCAAGGTCACATTTGTCGAATGCCTTTGCAAAATCTGTGTATACGACATCTGCATTATGTTTATCTTCTAATGCCTCAGTGATATTGTCATAGTGGTCAAGTAGCTGTGAGAGGCATGATCTTCCTGCTCTAAATCCATGTTGGCCTGGATTGTGGAGGTCATTGGTTTCCATGAATCTAGTGACCTGACTCCTGATCACTCTCTCAAATACTTTTATTATGTGGGACGTTAGTGCAACTGGTCTATAATTCTTTGCCAATGCTTTGCTACCACCCTTGTGTAGAGGGGCTATGTCTGCTGCTTTAAGCGCATCTGGTATCTCCCCTGTGTCCAAGCTCTTCCTCCACACTACACTGAGTGCCTGTGCTACTGGCACTTTACATTTATATATATATATATATATATATATATATATATATATATATATATATATATATATATATATATATATATATATATATATATATATATGGCACAACTCTCCTAAACACGAGAGTTAAGTATACAACTTTAGAACACTTTCCCACCAGGAGACTCGAACCCTAGCCAGCACAGAAGCCTTCCAGCAACTGGCATAACAGGTACGCCTTAACCCGCTCCACCACCCGCTCAGACCCTTAAAAGAGATGGTAATTTCGGAGTATTTAAATACCCCAAAGATCAACACCTCCCAAGAGCACCAGAGCAAGTGAGGGGTCATTTATACGTTAATTTCATCAAGTCCCTGTTAATATGGGAAGACACAGTGTTTATAAATGACCCCTCACTTGCTCTGGTGCTCTTGGGAGGTGTTGATCTTTGGGGTATTTAAATACTCCGAAATTACCATCTCTTTTAAGGATCTGAGCGGGTGGTGGAGCGGGTTAAGGCGTACCTGTTATGCCAGTTGCTGGAAGGCTTCTGTGCTGGCTAGGGTTCGAGTCTCCTGGTGGGAAAGTGTTCTAAAGTTGTATACTTAACTCTCGTGTTTAGGAGAGTTGTGCCTTAAGCAGAGACACTGTGTCTTCCCATATTAACAGGGACTTGATGAAATTAACGTATAAATGACCCCTCACTTGCTCTGGTGCTCTTGGGAGGTGTTGATCTTTGGGGTATTTAAATACTCCGAAATTACCATCTCTTTTAAGGGTCTGAGCGGGTGGTGGAGCGGGTTAAGGCGTACCTGTTATGCCAGTTGCTGGAAGGCTTCTGTGCTGGCTAGGGTTCGAGTCTCCTGGTGGGAAAGTGTTCTAAAGTTGTATATATATATATATATATATATATATATATATATATATATATATATATATATATATATATATATATATATATATATATATATATATATATATATATATATATATATATATATATATATGCGAACAAGCTTGTTTTTATATTGGCTTGTTTTTATATATATATATATATATATATATATATATATATATATATATATATATAGATATATATATATATATATATATATATATATATATATATATATATATATATATATATATATATATATATATATATATATATATATATATATGAATGAAAACTCACACCCCAGAAGTGACTCGAACCCATACTCCCAGAAGCAACACAACTGGTAACTACAGGGCGCCTTAATCCGCTTGACCATCACGGCCGTCAAAAGGAAGTGATAGCCGAGGCTATTTGAGCCACTTCCCCGACGGCAACTCGGATGGTAATCTTGGGCATAGCATTTCACCAAATCACCTCATTTAGCCTCGGCTATCACTTCCTTTTGACGGCCGTGATGGTCAAGCGGATTAAGGCGCCCTGTAGTTACCAGTTGTGTTGCTTCTGGGAGTATGGGTTCGAGTCACTTCTGGGGTGTGAGTTTTCATTCGCATATAGTCCTGGGGACCATTCAGGCTTGTTCGCATTTGTGTTCCTCACGTGTGCCCCAAAGAATGAGGTGATTTGGTGAAATGCTATGCCCAAGATTACCATCCGAGTTGCCGTCGGGGAAGTGGCTCAAATAGCCTCGGCTATCACTTCCTTTTGACGGCCGTGATGGTCAAGCGGATTAAGGCGCCCTGTAGTTACCAGTTGTGTTGCTTCTGGGAGTATGGGTTCGAGTCACTTCTGGGGTGTGAGTTTTCATTCGCATATAGTCCTGGGGACCATTCAGGCTTGTTCGCATTTGTGTTCCTCACGTGTGCCCCAAAGAATGAGGTGATTTGGTGAAATGCTATGCCCAAGATTACCATCCGAGTTGCCGTCGGGGAAGTGGCTCAAATAGCCTCGGCTATCACTTCCTTTTGACGGCCGTGATGGTCAAGCGGATTAAGGCGCCCTGTAGTTACCAGTTGTGTTGCTTCTGGGAGTATGGGTTCGAGTCACTTCTGGGGTGTGAGTTTTCATTCGCATATAGTCCTGGGGACCATTCAGGCTTGTTCGCATTTGTGTTCCTCACGTGTGCCCCAAAGAATGAGGTGATTTGGTGAAATGCTATGCCCAAGATTACCATCCGAGTTGCCGTCGGGGAAGTGGCTCAAATAGCCTCGGCTATCACTTCCTTTTGACGGCCGTGATGGTCAAGCGGATTAAGGCGCCCTGTAGTTACCAGTTGTGTTGCTTCTGGGAGTATGGGTTCGAGTCACTTCTGGGGTGTGAGTTTTCATTCGCATATAGTCCTGGGGACCATTTAGGCTTGTTCGCATATATATATATATATATATATATATATATATATATATATATATATATATATATGTCGTACCTAGTAGCCAGAACGCACTTCTCAGCCTACTATGCAAGGCCCGATTTGCCTAATAAGCCAAGTTTTCATGAATTAATTGTTTTTCGACTACCTAACCTAACCTAACCTAACTTTTTCAGCTACCTAACCTAACCTAACCTATAAAGATAGGTTAGGTTAGGTAGGGTTGGTTAGGTTCGGTCATATATCTACGTTAATTTTAACTTCAAAAAAAAAAATTGACCTCATACATAATCAAATGGGTAGCTTATATATATATATATATATATATATATATATATATATATATATATATATATATATATATATATATATATATATATATGTCGTACCTAATAGCCAGAACGCACTTCTAAGCCTACTATGCAAGGCCTGATTTGCCTAATAAGCCAAGTTTTTATGAATTAATATATTTTCTCAATTTGTTTTCTTTTGATATAATAAAGCTACCCATTTCATTATGTATGAGGTCAATTTTTTTTTATTTGAGTTAAAATTAACGTAGATATATGACCGAACCTAACCAACCCTACCTAACCTAACCTAACCTATCTTTATAGGTTAGGTTAGGTTAGGTAGCCGAAAAAGTTAGGTTAGGTTAGGTTAGGTAGGTTAGGTAGTCGAAAAACAAATAATTCATGAAAACTTGACTTATTAGGCAAATCGGGCCTTGCATAGTAGGCTGAGAAGTGCGTTCTGGCTACTAGGTACGACATATATATATATATATATATATATATATATATATATATATATATATATATATATATATATGTCGTACCTAGTAGCCAGAACGCACTTCTCGGCCTACTATGCAAGGCCCGATTTGCCTAATAAGCCAAGTTTTCCTGAATTAATATATTTTCTCTAATTTTTTTCTTATGAAATGATAAAGCTGCGTATTTCATTATGTATGAGGTCAATTTTTTTTTATTGGAGTTAAAATTAACTTAGATATATGACCGAACCTAACCAACCCTACCTAACCTAACCTAACCTATCTTTATAGGTTAGGTTAGGTTAGGTAGCCGAAAAAGTTTTTTCTTGACTGCGAACTTAGGTGTTGCGTGAGGCGGCTTTCTTGATTGCTCAATACAATCGCTAGAGAGATGAGCAATGAGAGTTAGCACGTGTCGTCAACCGCCAGCAATTGTACACCTGGGACGGAAATGGTGCGATAATATACCGTTCTGAAGTTCGTTATCAAATATTCTCTAGTGCCCATGTTTAACATATATATTTTCGTACGTAAACACGTGCAAGGTCAAACTATCCGACCAAGAGACTTGATTCGAAGTAAGAGTTATCCGGCGATGATAAGATGAAAATACGGTGAGGAGAAGGGCAAGGTTCAAGGTGCTGTTACCTTTACTTCCAGCACCAGGAAGGTTAGGTTAGGAGAAAGCGCCGAGCCATTAAGACTATATAGCACTTGGAAGGAATCAGGGTAAGGATTAGAGATGGGACGAGGGACAAGGAATGGTGCCCAACCACTTGGACGGTCAGGGATTGAACGCCGACCTGCATGAAGCGAGACCGTCGCTCTGCCGTTCAGACCAGGAGAGGTCAGGACAGGTTACGCTTCTTGCAGCTCCTTCCCTGACGGTCCAAGGACTTGGCCAACATTCCTTCATGCCTATATGCCCCAGCTCCTGTCCCGTCCTCCCTTCCATATGATATGTGGTCATAATGACTTACCGCTTTTTTCTCATTTATCCTATTAAATAAGCTATGAAAGATATGAACTCAATATTTCTTGAAATCCAAAAATGTTTGGAAAGGAAACGTACATGCAACAGTAACATTGTTCGTGACATATAGTGTGAGTGGCTCAACGTTGTATACAATAAATTACTAATTCTTCGCACGCTATAAGATATTCAGTTGTAATGTCGACGTTCACTTACTCCTGAAAGAAGTGGCTGGTAAGTTATTCAGTGATAATGCGGACTACAGTCATTCCTAAGAACAAGAAGGCAATCATTTACTCACTGATCCTGTGGGCTGTAGTTGTTCCTAAGAAAAGTCTTGGATTTGCCGCCATGCGAGGCGACAGCCAGTAACAGCATGAGGGGCAAAGACGCCTGCAGTATGGAGGAACTCCTCCAGGCAGGCATAGCCGCCATCTTGGGGGCCTCTACGGAGACTTGACTATATATTATATATGTTACATATCACCACCAAGTCCTAAACGATTTAAAATGTTTTCTATATGTAAGTGTTGTGAGGGCAGGAGAGGGGAGCGGAGATGTGCACAGTGCGGGTGTCAGAACACGGCTGATGGTGGTTCCTGTTCCCGGCCCAACACCTTACTCTCCATCATCTTGGTCACGTGACACTTGACCTCATAACCACTCTATCTTCAACTCACGCCAAAATTGTAATGCCTATTACCTTCTAGATCAATTTATCATGTAATTATACTATTACAACGCAAAATACCTGTTAATTTATTAAACAATTCATTTTGCAAGTGTCGTAGCCGAGCCTCGACGCCATTATTTTGACCACCTAGAAATAAACTGGGTGGTGACACGTTCATGCCACATTAATCCTTCATTTTCCCACGTGCTTCGTCTCTAGAAGCATTGAAGAAGACACGAACGATGAACGAAACATTGTGACGAAATTAATATATATCAGGGTATAAGCACCGGAAGCCCATCTGATACACTGAGACGCCCATCCGACTCTTGCCGACGCCACCTCCCGGCCATAGCGTTTCTTCAGGAAGTGTGGGGCCAGGGCGAAGGAGCCTGGAGGAGGTGAAGGGTGTTGGGGCGGGCGTAGGCAAGTGTTAGAGTACTAAAGAGCCACGCAAGATGGCGCACGAGAGGATCAAAGCTACATCAACACCATGGGTCGTCATCTTTCCCCCCCCCCCCCCAGTGAAGTTATCGCAAGTTCTATTGCACTGGTGCACACGCCCGCCTCCCTCATCGCCCCGCATACTGGACGTGGGCGAGTGCGTCGCCCTGCTCCCCTTGTTGGTGGGGCGAGGTGCGTCGCCCTGCTCCCCTTGTTGGTGGGGCGAGGTGCGTCGCCCTGCTCCCCTTGTTGGTGGGGCGAGGTGCGTCGCCCTGCTCCCCTTGTTGGTGGGGCGAGTGCGTCGCCCTGCTCCCCTTGTTGGTGGGCTGACCCTTGATCTTCACAGTAGGTCGTGATGTTGCTGTCCCTTGAGCTTCACAGTAGGTCGTGATGTGGCTGACCCTTGATCTTCACAGTAGGTCGTGATGTTGCTGACCCTTGATCTTCACAGTAGGTCGTGATGTTGCTGACCCTTAATCTTCACTGTAGGTCGTGATGTGGCTGTCCCTTGATCTTCACAGTAGGTCGTGATGTTGCTGCCCCTTGATCTTCACTGTAGGTCGTGATGTGGCTGCCCCTTGATCTTCACAGTAGGTCGTGATGTGGCTGCCCCTTGATCTTCACAGTAGGTCGTGATGTTGCTGTCCCTTGATCTTCACAGTAGGTCGTGATGTGGCTGCCCCTTGATCTTCACAGTAGGTCGTGATGTGGCTGACCCTTGATCTTCACAGTAGGTCGTGATGTTGCTGTCCCTTGATCTTCACAGTAGGTCGTGATGTTGCTGTCCCTTGATCTTCACAGTAGGTCGTGATGTGGCTGCCCCTTGATCTTCACAGTAGGTCGTGATGTGGCTGACCCTTGATCTTCACAGTAGGTCGTGATGTGGCTGCCCCTTGATCTTCACAGTAGGTCGTGATGTGGCTGCCCCTTGATCTTCACAGTAGGTCGTGATGTTGCTGTCCCTTGATCTTCACAGTAGGTCGTGATGTGGCGCCCCTTGATCTTCACAGTAGGTCGTGATGTGGCTGACCCTTGATCTTCACAGTAGGTCGTGATGTGGCGCCCCTTGATCTTCACAGTAGGTCGTGATGTGGCTGCCCCTTGATCTTCACAGTAGGTCGTGATGTGGCTGACCCTTGATCTTCACAGTAGGTCGTGATGTGGCTGCCCCTTGATCTTCACAGTAGGTCGTGATGTGGCTGCCCCTTGATCTTCACAGTAGGTCGTGATGTTGCTGTCCCTTGATCTTCACAGTAGGTCGTGATGTGGCGCCCCTTGATCTTCACAGTAGGTCGTGATGTGGCTGACCCTTGATCTTCACAGTAGGTCGTGATGTGGCGCCCCTTGATCTTCACAGTAGGTCGTGATGTTGCTGTCCCTTGATCTTCACAGTAGGTCGTGATGTGGCTGCCCCTTGATCTTCACAGTAGGTCGTGATGTGGCTGCCCCTTGATCTTCACAGTAGGTCGTGATGTTGCTGTCCCTTGATCTTCACAGTAGGTCGTGATGTGGCGCCCCTTGATCTTCACAGTAGGTCGTGATGTGGCTGACCCTTGATCTTCACAGTAGGTCGTGATGTTGCTGCCCCTTGATCTTCACAGTAGGTCGTGATGTGGCTGCCCCTTGATCTTCACAGTAGGTCGTGATGTTGCTGTCCCTTGATCTTCACAGTAGGTCGTGATGTTGCTGCCCCTTGATCTTCACAGTAGGTCGTGATGTGGCTGACCCTTGATCTTCACAGTAGGTCGTGATGTGGCTCCCCATTGTTAAAAAAAATCAAATCAAATGTTTATTCAGGTAAAAGTACTTATATGGAGTAACATAATGTAGGGTTTATAGATATAGCGAGTACATACAATACCTAAACCCACTAATACGCAAAGCGTTTCGGGCAAGGAGTGGAAAAAACATTTAGACTAAAACTTAATACTATTTGAGATTATAATATAAATTGTGTTAAAGGGAAAGGGGGGGGGGATATATTGCAGAAATCAGCAATTAAACAAGTTGGTCAACAAACAGTATTGTTTGAAAATAGCAAGACATGGGTTGACATTTAGGGGGTAAGGTAGGTTACATGGAGTTTATTAGGTAGTACTTAGTTTTCATCTTAAAATAAAATAAAATGTTTATTTAGGTAAGATACATACAATAAATTTTTACAAAGATTGTTTGACTTATAGGTAGAGCTAGTACATACAATGCCTAAAGCCACTATTACGCAAAGCGTTTCGGGCATGATAAACTTAAATGACTAAAGCTTAATAGTAATTGAGCATAATGAGTAGAATGAAAACAAGAAATGAAAACATAGATGAAAAAGGAGCACAAATACAATTATGTCTTAAACTGGTTGAGAGAGGTACAGCCTTTAACATGATTGGGAAGGTCATTCCACATTCTGAATCCCTCAGGCCAATGAAGAGTCTAATCGGAAACTCACTTTTGTCAAGGGTTGAGTAGATTAAGTGAAGCATACTAACAATTGCATCATTGGTACTCTTGGGAGCGGAAGCCAAACTGACAGGGAATTAGTATATTGAATTTTACGAGATAGGAGTACAGCTGTTTGTAAATTATTTTTTCCAATATTTTTGATAATAAAGGTAGATTTGATATGGGTCTGTAATTATTTATGTCTGCCGTGTTACCTCCTTTATGAACTGGCGTTACTCCTGCTTTTTTAAGGATATCAGGGAAGGTGTGACACTAAGGATTTATTGAACTGTGAGTGGTGCAAGGGCATGGGAGGCACTCCTGTATACCATCGATGGTATTTCACTAATCAAAAAAATCAAATCAATTCAAATGTTTATTTAGGTAAGGTACATACATACAAGAGATTTTACAAAGAGTGATGGATTTATAGATAGAGCTAGTACATACAATGCCTAAAGCCACTATTACGCAAAGCGTTTCGGGCATGAAAAACTTAAATGACTAAAGCTTAATACTAATTGAGCATAATGAGTAGAATGACTTGAGAACAAAAAATAAAAGAAGAGATAAAAAGGGGGGGAACATGGCTGAAAAAGCAGCACAAATACAATTCTGTCAACAAACAGCGTCATTTAAAAAAAACATACATTGGATGACATTAGAGGGGTAAGGTAGGTTACAGGGAATTTATTAGGTATAGTTTCGTTTTTATCTTAAACTGGTTGAGAGAGGTACAGCCTTTAACATGGTTGGGAAGGTCATTCCACATTCTGGGTCCCTTGATTTGTAGAGCATTTCTAGTTTGATTAAGTCGTACTCTAGGAATATCAAAACTGTATTTATTTCTGGTGTGATGCTCATGGGTTCTAATACAACCTTCTATGAAGCTTTTGAGATCAGGATTGGTATTATAGTTTAGCGTTTTATATACGTATAATACACATGAGAGAATGTGCAGTGACTTAATGTCTAACATATTCAGAGATTTGAGTAGGGGTACCGAGTGATGTCTGGGGCCAGAGTTGGATATTGTCCTAATAGCAGCTTTGTGTTGAGTAATTAGAGGACGTAAGTGATTTTGGATAGTAGAGCCCCAAGCACAAATACCATAGTTGAGATATGGATAGATAAGGGAGTAATAGAGAGTAACCAGGGCAGGGCGTGGTACATAATATATGATCTTAGAAAGAATGCCAACAGTTTTTGAAACTTTTTTTGATATATTTAGAATGTGTCCCTGGAAATTCAGCTTGTGGTCAATGAGAATGCCAAGGAATTTGCCATCTAATTTGTTACAAATTTGGGTATTGTTTATTTTGAGATTTATTTGATTAGAGGATTTGTTCCCAGCTTTGGTTTCTCGCGAGTGAATGATGGACACAACCTCTGTAGGGCTGACCGGTGAGAGAAGAGAGTTTGGATAGCTGCCTGAGATACGTGGTAACATGTGTCTGGGTCTGTGGGATTTTCCGGGCAAGGTTAGCACCAACCGATGAAAAGAAGCTATTAAATTCAGTTGCTGTTTCAAGGTCTGTTGCAGGTGTATAACCATCCTTGGAGATTTTTATCTGGTTATATAAATGTTGTTTAGCTCCTAGATGTTTAGCTCCTAGGATGTTAGCAATGACTCTCCATGTGCTTTTCATGTTACCTTTGGCTTCTTTGAATCTTTTCTCGTAATAGGAACGCTTTGCTCTGCTTATGATACTGATAAGCACTGACGAAGACCTCTTAACTACTTCCTTTGCAACTAGGCCAATCCTAAGTTTTTTTTCCTATTCCTGTTTCTTGTAGATTGCTTTTAAGTATGCCATAAGTGAGCCAGGGATTATTTATCCTTTTGCCAGTTACTTGCATGGTGAGGAGAGGACAATAAGTATTGTAGAGGCTTAGAATTTTGGAGATGAATAGGCTTGTTAACGAATTAATATCCTGTGTATTATTAAATTCATATTCCCAGTTTATATTGTGGAGGGCATTTGTGAGGTTGCCTATTGCTGCTTCACTGTGTAACCTTAAGGTAATTATCTTGTTAGCTGGTGGTGTTATGGCCAGGTCTGCTACGAGGAAGGTAGTACAGTGGTCAGTTGTTGTGTGGTGGTGTTATGGCCAGGTCCGCTACCAGGAAGGTAGTATAGTGGTCAGTTGTTCTGTCAGTGATTATACCAGATGTAAGGGCAGCTGTTATGTTGGTCCATAAGTGGTCCAGGGTAGTAGCGGATGTTTGAGTGACTCGGGTGGCCCTGGTGAGTGTGGGGATGAGCATACAGGAATTCATACTGTTAAGGAAATAGTCAACTTGAGGGCTATTTTGTTGACCCAGGTCAATATTGAAGTCTCCTCCCAGAACTATGTGATTTTTGTTGAAGTTATTGTTTATGATAAGAGAGGGGAGCCGGTCGGCCGAGCGGACAGCACGCTGGGCTTGTGATCCTGTGGTCCTGGGTTCGATCCCAGGCGCCGGCGAGAAACATTGGGCAGAGTTTCTTTCACCCTATGCCCCTGTTACCTAGCAGTAAAATAGGTACCTGGGTGTTAGTCAGCTGTCACGGGCTCCCTGACAGGCCTTATAGTCGACTATAGTCGAGATGATTTCTGGGCTTTTTAGTGTCCCCGCGGCCCTGTCCTCGACCAGGCCTCCACCTCTGGAGGCCTGGTCGAGGACAGGGCCGCGGGGACATTAAAAAGCCCAGAAATCATCTCAAGATAACCTCAAGATATAAGATTCCTCTTAGTTGAGGTGATGGTGTTATCGTGGATATACATGGTTTGCTGGTGCTTGTTGACGTCCTTTGTACTGATTAACCTGTTCTTACATTTATGGGCCAATTGTCGTCTGGTGTTTATGTTGCCGTTGAACTTGCTGGGTACAATGTAGAGAACATAGGAGGTCCTTTTGTCGTCGTCCTCGACTTTATCGTCGTGGGTCGCAACGCCATTCTCGTCAACGTCGGTGTCGACTTTGGAGCGCCTCCTGGTGTGGGTTGTCGGAGTTACGGATGGTCCGTCGTCGTCTTCGGATGTGATGTCGAAGTTGGTAATCGCAGCCATGGCGGCGTCCCTGTTTCTGGACTGGTTGTGGGGCCGGCAGGCGGAGAAGGTCGCCTGGTGCTGTCACCGTCGGCAGTCCATTAGCAGTCAGCAGCCGGTTGATGGTGTGGACGTATAGGTTGATGTCGTCCACCACGTTGTCGGCGAGGTGTAGAAGTACCGGTAGCAGGACGTTATTGGATTATTTCATTGTTGGGGATTATTGTTATTGCATTATTTCATTGTTGGGGATTATTGTTATTGCATTATTTCATTGTTGGGGATTATTGTTATTGGATTATTTCATTGTTGGGGATTATTGTTATTGGATTATTTGATATGGTAGCTCATAGTCCACCATCCGCTCTAGTTCCCACCAACGTGCACCCGCCGCAAGTGCAACCCGTCCTCTTAAAATAACTTGGCTTTTCGCTTATATGCGTTATGGCTAAACATGGACGTAACATGAAATTAAATCTGCTCACAAAAGTTATGTACTGCCCCGTTTTCTGTTTGAGTCCGGCTTACTTGGTAAGATAAGGAGAGGAAACTTTCAATTAACGGTTTTCATGACGTTTTGAAACCTTAGAACTTCCTGCCCTCCTAACCTGCCAGCGGATCCTTAACTTGCTGTTTTGGAAAACAAAAAATCCAAAATTTATTTTCAGTTATTTTTCATTTTTACATTACGTCCGTTTTCGGCCATACGGGCAAACGGCCAAATTCAGACGTATTCTGCTAGAGGACAGCCCTCCAGGGGCCAGAGTCACGAAAGCACTTACGCAAGCACTTACGAACGTGTACATCTTTCGCCAATCTTTGGCGGCTTTGGTTACATTTATTAAACAGTTAACAAACATGAAAACTTCCCATTCAACTATTGTTATTGTTATAAACAGCCTCCTGGTGCTTCGGAGCTCATTAACTGTTTAATAATTGTAAACAAAGCCGCCAAAGATTGAGAAAAGATATACAGGTTCGTAAATGCTTGCCTAAATGCTTTTGTGAATCTGGCCCCAGGTCTCTACCCCTTCCCAGTTCTCATTATATCTTCCGCCTCCACCTGTTTCCACCTGGAGCCCGCCACCTCTGCACATGCCCTCTCACTCCCCCATAGCTCCACCTGCACACCCATAGTACCTTCCCTTTCACCCTATGCCCCTGTTACCTAGCAGTAAAAATAGGTACCTGGGTGTTAGTCAGCTGTCACGGGCTGCTTCCCGGGGGTGGAGGCCTGGTCGAGGACCGGGCCGCGGGGACACTAAAGCCCCGAAATCATCTCAAGATAACCCTCCCCCCTCTCTTCTCAGCTTTTGCCCGCAAGAATTTTTTTTTTCACATCTCTCACTGTTATTTACTGTGTTATTTTCATTTTACCTGTTCTAGATCTCTCTCTGTAATGTTCTCTCACGGTGTTTCATGAGATGAAGTGTAGTGGATGAATGTTTCCTGTGAAGCAGTAATTACTGTCCATCCCGCTGATAATCTGCGTATCCACCTTACTTGGAGTTTTTAACCCGTATTTGTCAATACTCAAGTGTAACTGCACAACTTCTCTATACAAAATAATGCTCCCTCTGTGTTCTCCAAATGTTCTTCATGTTCTTTTAACGTTCTTCAAGTTCTAACATGTTCTGTTTACGTTCTTTGTTTAATCCTCGTGTACTGTGTTTGTTCAATTTACTGTTTTCATGTTCACAGCAAGTACTCTGCATGTTCTCATTACGTTATTGATGTTCTCTGCAAGTTCAATTCATATTTTCCGCATGTTCTCTAGTGTTCTTCGCATGCTCATACATGTTCTCTGTATTTCTTTAAGCCAAAATGTACAATTGTTTCAGTTATATCTTTGCTTACGCTTTGCATGTTCTCCGAACATTCACTTAAACAAGAAACAAATACTACAGTTGAAAAATGATAACAAACATAACAAAATAAGCTACACCTGTAAGGTTAGGTTGAGGATAATATATCCCACAAAAATATTCCCAACACTAAAAACAAATAAAACTGTTGTGTTGATTTAGGGGCGACGACGATCGTGGGATCGGATGCGCCCAAATAAAACTATATCTGTAAGGTTGGGTTATGCACACAAGGAATAAATAAATAAATGAATAAATAAATAAATAAATAAGCGCAAATTATATCCAAGACAATAAATACATAAACATGAGAAAGAGGTAAGTAAAAAGAGAGAAATATCCAACACACCGAACACATAAGATGAGAGAAAGGTAAGGTGAAAGGTAAGTAGGAAGCAGTCTTTATACAGTCTCCGTGGTGTAGTGGTAAGACACTCGTCTGGCGTTCCGCGAGCGCTTTGTCAGGGGTTCGTATCCTGGCCGGGGAGGATTTACTGGGCGCAATTCCTTAACTGTAGCCTCTGTTTAACTCAACAGTAAAATGTGTACTTGGATGTAACAAGGATTCTTCGCGGCGGGGATCGTATTCCAGGGACCTGCCCGAAACGCTACGCGTACTAGTGGCTCTACAAGAATGTAACAACTCTTCTATATATCTCAAAAAAATAAAAAAATAAAAATATATGGGAGCCCCACAGAGCCTTGTGGGGCTCCCACCTGCATGATCACACATGCTTTTCTACCATCTCTTTATATATATTTGCAATTATTTGATATGAAACTTTATTACAAAATAAGTTACAAATCTGGTATTGTCATCCTTGGTGATATTTAGTGTCCTCTGATTATCCCGGACATTTGATGGTGCTACAAAGCCTTCCCGGTTTGGTGCCTTCTTTTGATAATTACTTACTTACTAATTTGGTTACATACAAGGTACAAAGTTAGTCGTCACAGGCTGTTGAGTTCTTGTAGCTCCTCAGATAGCAGGTAGGAACCCTGAATGTCGTGTGCAGTTCCCTGTATTGCCACACTCAGCTGCTGGAAGAAGCTGCCGGCTGTAGGTTTCTCTGCTTGTTTCAATTAGCATAGAACCCATGGTAGAACCCATGGTAGAACCCATGATAGAACCCATGGTAGAACCCATGATAGAACCCATGGAGACCGAGAACTCATGATATAACCCATGGTGGTGTTAGAGGGCGCCGGGAACCCCAACACCGGGTTCCGTTAAGGAAATATCGATGCTGATTACCGTCATTGGCGAGATACCTTATCACACTTGACACGTGCCTCGTGTGCGGGTGTTTGCTGGGTCATGTGTGGTAGGAGGAGCCTGGCTGCCTCTTATGACCACCAACATGGGCGGGCGCTGGGAGGCCGGCCAAGTGTAGAGGCTGGACGGATGGTCAGCTGGCCATGGCAGGTTCACTCATGACGTACAAGATTTCTCTCCCTCAGGAAAACAATTATTCATTATCTATAAGACTAAAAGGTATATTCGGTTCGTGTTATAAATTATGCCCATTTAGCAACTGAAGAGAGAAAGTAACCGCCATTGAGATATGATAACGTGATCCGGATGTACATTTAAGGGTTGTAGGGGGCGAGGTGTGCTGCCAACTGTGAGTGCAGGTGGCTGCAGAAGCCCTCCAACCACTGGACCTAACACAGGTCTACCAGTTTACCTCTCTTGTTTCTTCGTGTAAACCAAGGCGACTTGTGGCTCGTAAGCTGAGGAGGGCCAAGTGTCTGCAGCGACACTCAAGATGGTGGCCGCGTCCAGCTGGAGGAGCACGTCCTCTGTGTTGCTGGCCGCCTTGTCTCTTGTCTTGTTGCTCGCAAGTCCTTCTGGCGGGAACCAGGTCAACACCTACCGTAGGGGCCCTTACAACCCCCACCACTTGTAAGACCATAATATATCTTGTATTAACCACCCTCTTATTGTTATATTCTACTGGTAAATAACACCTTAAAAGTATTTAATTATACTGTACACACACACATATATAGGCCCTTAGGATTCTGTACATCGGGTGATTGGCAGTTGAGAGGCGGGACCAAAGAGCCGAAGCTCAACTCCCACAAGCACAACTAGGTGAGCACACACACACCATCGTTCAGGACCTGGTATACCACTTATGTAAGACCAATCCTGGAGTATGCAGCTCCAGCCTGGAGTTCATACCTAGTTAAACACAAGACAAAGTTAGAGAAGATTCAGAGGTATGCCACCAGGCTGGTCCCGAAACTGAGAGGTATGAGCTACAAGGAAAGGCTAAGGGAGCTGAACCTCACATCCCTGGAAAACAGAGAAGTAAGGGGAGACATGATAACCACCTACAAAATTCTCAAGGGAATTGACAGGGTGGACAAAGACAAACTCTTTAGCACAGGTGGGACACGAACAAGGGGACACAGGTGGAAACTTAGTACCCAGATGAGCCACAGAGACATTAGAATTTTTTCAATGTCAAGAGTAGTTAACAAATGGAATGCATTAAGTAATGATGTGGTGGAGGCTGACTCCATACACAGTTTCATATGTAGATTTGATAGATCCCAATAGGCTCAGGAATCTGTACTCCAGTTGATTGACAGTTGAGAGGCGGGACCAAAGAGCCAGAGCTCAACCCCCGCAAGCACATCTAGGTGAGTACAGGAGCGGTAGTGATAGTTTTTACCTAGACGTGCTTGCTGGGTCGAGCTCCAGCGTCCACGCCCAACCTATTGAACATTTTGTAGTGTAATGGAATACCTCTGTTCTTTCACTGCTCTTATTGTATTTATATTTGTGTGTCAACTTCGACCACGTCTTCGCCCAACGCACTCCAATTATTTACAATCCCGATATTGAAGGATTTATGTATGACATCTGGAGTATACCTGGATGGTACCTGGATGAGGTTCTAGGAGTTCTACTCTCCAAGCCCGGCCCGGGGCCAGGCATGACTTGTGAGAGCTTGGTCCACCAGGCTGTTGCTTGGAGCGGCCTGCAGGCCCACATACCCACCACAGCCCGGTTGGTCCAGCACTTCTTGCAGATAAGTGTTCAGTTTTTGTTAAAGACTTCCACTTTTCTTCCGGTAATCTTTCTTATACTTGCTGGGAGTATATTAAACATTTGTGGACCTCTGATGTTCATACAGTGTTCTCTGTGTCTATGGCATCTCTGTTCTTCACCGGCTCTGTTCAGCATTTCCTACCATATCGTTCACTCCAGTATGTTGTTATTTTACTATGTAAATTTGGGACCTGGCCCTCCAGTATTTTCCATGTGTATATTATTTGATACCTCTCGTGTCTCCTTTCTAGAGAGTACATTCTGAGAGCTGTGAGACGATCCCAATAATTTAGGTGCTTTATCGTGTCTGCGTGCCGTATATGTTCTCTGTATTCCCTCTTATTTCAGCAATCTCTCCTGCTCTGAAGGGGGAAGGGAGTACTGAGCAGTACTCAAGACGGGACAGCACAAGTAATTTGAAGAGTACAACCATTGTGATGGGATCCCTGGATTTGAAGGTTCTCGTAATCCATCCGATCATTTTTCTGGCTGACGCAATATTTGCTTGGTAATGCTCCCTAAACGTTAGGTCGTCAGACATCATTATTCCCAAATCCTTGACATGCTGTTACCTAAGTACTTGGAATTTATCATTGTTAGTCATTATGTTATTTTTCTGCTCCCCAGACGAAAATTTTATTAATATCAACTTGTAGTTTTTGAATGTTCTTCAGAAGTAATTTTCATGCTGATTTTTGTGTTATCTGCAAAAGATGACACGAAGCTGTGACTTTTTGTCTATATCAAAGTTATTTTTGTCTATATCTGAAATGAGAATAAGGAAAAACAGTGGTGCCAGAACTGTGCCCTGTAGTATAGTTTTTCACTATGCTTGGACTCGATTTTATTTGATTAACTGTTACTCTTCGCGTTCTGTCCTACTTTACATGTTATTCCTACTGACCTTATTTATTGGGCCATCACTTCAGTCACATTTATCAAAGGCCTTGGCAAAATCCGTGTATACAACATCTGCAATTTTTCTTCTAATGGATCTGTGATTTTGTTATAGTGGTTGAGTAGCAGTGAAAAGCATGACCTTCCCGCTCTATATCCATGTTGTCCTGGGTTGTGGAGGTCATTTCTCTCCACAACACTGCAGATATGAATTTTGCCCCGAGGGGCGAGTTTATTGGCTAGCGTCACTCATCCTGTGAGTGGACATACCGCCATAGTGACAGTATTGGGCAGCGCCACTCATCCTGTGAGTGGACACACCGCCATAGTAACAGTATTGGGCAGTGCCACTCATCCTGTGAGTGGACATACCGCCATAGTAACAGTATTGGGCAGTGCCACTCATCCCGTGAGTGAACACACCGCCATAGTGACAGTATTGGGCAACGTCACTCATCCTGTGAGTGGACACACCGCCATAGTGACAGTATTGGGCAGCGCCACTCATCCCGTGAGTGAACACACCGCCATAGTGACAGTATTGGGCAGCGCCACTCATCCTGTGAGTGGACACACCGCCATAGTGACAGTATTGGGCAGCGCCACTCATCCTGTGAGTGAACACACCGCCATAGTGACAGTATTGGGCAGCGCCACTCATCCTGTGAGTGGACACACCGCCATAGTGACAGTATTGGGCAGCGCCACTCATCCTGTGAGTGAACACACCGCCATAGTGACAGTATTGGGCAGCGCCACTCATCCTGTGAGTGGACACACCGCCATAGTGACAGTATTGGGCAGCGCCACTCATCCTGTGAGTGGACACACCGCCATAGCAGCATGTACAACACTCCCCAATAGGAAGAAAACCCGCTGGGTTGTTCATCCTGTCACTTGTACCCAGACACAACTGGGACTTGTTTAATTGTCTCAAGTATGCAGATATGACTCCTGATCACTCTCTCAAACACTTACATTATGTGGGGCGCCAGTGCGACTGGTCTGTTGTTCTTAGTCAATTCCTTGTTCTGTACCTTGTGTAGAGGCGCTATATAGATATAGTTGTTACATTCTTGTACAGCCACTAGTATCTGTGATATATGTGCTTCTGGAACCTTCCCCGTGTCCAAACTTTTTCTTCACACTACACTGAGTGCTTGTGCTACTGGCACTTTACATTTCTTTATAAATATTGAATTCCATGAGTTTGGACTCGGGATCGAGTGCATGTTGTCAATCTCTTTCAAAATCTGCAGAGTTCGTGTTGATATCGTGAATATTGAGTTGGTTCAGTATTGGTTGGTTTATATCGGTTTAATTTTGAGGGCTTGGATATCATGCATAAATAGCAGTCCGGTTCTTCCACTTTCATTCTGTTAACTTGGGTGCTAAACACGTCCTCATATTGCTTTCTTAGCATTTCACTAATTTGTTTGCCGTCCTCTGTGTATGAACCTTCACTTGTAAGTATAGGTCCAATACTGACGGAGGTTTTTAACTTAGATTTCGCCCATGTAAAGAAGTATTTTAGATTTTCTTTATCTCTTGTATGACTTATAAATGCGTTTCTTCAGTCTGATACGGTTGTTTCTGTCACTGCGTTATTTATAAATAAATAAATATGTTTATTCAGGTAAGGTACATACATACGAGTGATGTTACATTAATGGATTGATATATAGATAGAGCTAGTACATACAATGCCTAAAGCCACTATTACGCAATGCGTTTCGGGCATTTCTTCTATCTCCCTTATTAACGTTCTTCGTCTCGAGTGTCCATCTACGTTACCTCTTCCTCATGTTAATTGCCCCACAGTCGTAGCCATTCCTGAACCATTCTCACTAACATATGCATCTTGTTAAAACTTCCATGGACAGTGTTAGAGATTTTACACTAAATATACTGTAGTATAATTGTCAGTGTTATGTATCAGTCAGTAATATCAGTATCACGTTATCAGTGTCAATACTTGCAGCAGGTGGCCAGGTGTGGCCCCCCACCTTCCTCCTGACCATGATAGTGCAGGTGGCCAGGTGTGGCCCCACCTTCCTCCTGACCATGATAGTGCAGGTGGCCAGGTGTGCCCCCCCCCCCCCCACCTTCCTCCCGACCATGATAGTGCAGGTGGCCAGGTGTGGCCCCACCTTCCTCCCGACCATGATAGTGCAGGTGGCCAGGTGCCCCCCACCTTCCTCCCGACCATGATAGTGCAGGTGGCCAGGTGTGGCCCCCCCTTCCTCCCGACCATGATAGTGCAGGTGGCCAGGTGTGCCCCCACCTTCCTCCCGACCATGATAGTGCAGGTGGCCAGGTGTGCCCCCACCTTCCTCCCGATCATGATAGTGCAGGTGGCCAGGTGTGCCCCCCACCTTCCTCCCGACCATGATAGTGCAGGTGGCCAGGTGTGGCCCCACCACCTTCCTCCCGACCATGATAGTGCAGGTGGCCAGGTGTGGCCCCACCTTCCTCCCGACCATGATAGTGCAGGTGGCCAGGTGTGGCCCCCACCTTCCTCCCGACCATGATAGTGCAGGTGGCCAGGTGTGGCCCCACCTTCCTCCCGACCATGATAGTGCAGGTGGCCAGGTGTGCCCCCCACCTTCCTCCCGACCATGATAGTGCAGGTGGCCAGGTGTGGCCCCACCTTCCTCCCGACCATGATAGTGCAGGTGGCCAGGTGTGGCCCCCCACCTTCCTCCCGACCATGATAGTGCAGGTGGCCAGGTGTGGCCCCACCTTCCTCCCGACCATGATAGTGCAGGTGGCCAGGTGTGCCCCCCACCTTCCTCCCGACCATGATAGTGCAGGTGGCCAAGTGTGGCCCCCCACCTTCCTCCCGACCATGATAGTGCAGGTGGCCAAGTGTGGCCCCCACCTTCCTCCTGACCATGATAGTGCAGGTGGCCAAGTGTGGCCCCCCACCTTCCTCCCGACCATGATAGTGCAGGTGGCCAGGTGTGCCCCCACCTTCCTCCCGACCATGATAGTGCAGGTGGCCAAGTGTGGCCACCACCTTCCTCCCGACCATGATAGTGCAGGTGGCCAGGTGTGGCCCCCCACCTTCCTCCCGACCATGATAGTGCAGGTGGCCAAGTGTGGCCACCACCTTCCTCCCGACCATGATAGTGCAGGTGGCCAGGTGTGCCCCCACCTTCCTCCCGACCATGATAGTGCAGGTGGCCAAGTGTGGCCACCACCTTCCTCCCGACCATGATAGTGCAGGTGGCCAGGTGTGGCCCCACCTTCCTCCCGACCATGATAGTGCAGGTGGCCAGGTGTGCCCCCCCACCTTCCTCCCGACCATGATAGTGCAGGTGGCCAGGTGTGCCCCCCACCTTCCTCCCGACCATGATAGTGCAGGTGGCCAGGTGTGGCCCCCCACCTTCCTCCCGACCATGATAGTGCAGGTGGCCAGGTGTGGCCCCACCTTCCTCCCGACCATGATAGTGCAGGTGGCCAGGTGTGGCCCCCCCACCTTCCTCCCGACCATGATAGTGCAGGTGGCCAGGTGTGGCCCCACCTTCCTCCCGACCATGATAGTGCAGGTGGCCAAGTGTGGCCCCCCCTTCCTCCCGACCATGATAGTGCAGGTGGCCAAGTGTGGCCCCCCCCTTCCTCCCGACCATGATAGTGCAGGTGGCCCGGTGTGGCCCCCCCACCTTCCTCGCGACCATGATAGTGCAGGTGGCCAGGTGTGGCCCCACCACCTTCCTCCCGACCATGATAGTGCAGGTGGCCAGGTGTGGCCCCCCCACCTTCCTCCCGACCATGATAGTGCAGGTGGCCCGGTGTGGCCCCCCCACCTTCCTCCCGACCATGATAGTGCAGGTGGCCAGGTGTGGCCCCACCACCTTCCTCCCGACCATGATAGTGCAGGTGGCCAGGTGTGGCCCCCACCTTCCTCCCGACCATGATAGTGCAGGTGGCCAGGTGTGCCCCCCCCCCTTCCTCCCGACCATGATAGTGCAGGTGGCCAGGTGTGCCCCCCCCCTTCCTCCCGACCATGATAGTGCAGGTGGCCAAGTGTGGCCCCCCCCTTCCTCCCGACCATGATAGTGCAGGTGGCCAGGTGTGGCCCCCCACCTTCCTCCCGACCATGATAGTGCAGGTGGCCAGGTGTGGCCCCCCCACCTTCCTCCCGACCATGATAGTGCAGGTGGCCAGGTGTGGCCCCACCACCTTCCTCCCGACCATGATAGTGCAGGTGGCCAGGTGTGGCCCCCCCACCTTCCTCCCGACCATGATAGTGCAGGTGGCCCGGTGTGGCCCCCCCACCTTCCTCCCGACCATGATAGTGCAGGTGGCCAGGTGTGGCCCCACCACCTTCCTCCCGACCATGATAGTGCAGGTGGCCAGGTGTGGCCCCCACCTTCCTCCCGACCATGATAGTGCAGGTGGCCAGGTGTGCCCCCCCCTTCCTCCCGACCATGATAGTGCAGGTGGCCAGGTGTGCCCCCCCCCTTCCTCCCGACCATGATAGTGCAGGTGGCCAAGTGTGGCCCCCCCCTTCCTCCCGACCATGATAGTGCAGGTGGCCAGGTGTGGCCCCCCACCTTCCTCCCGACCATGATAGTGCAGGTGGCCAGGTGTGGCCCCCCCACCTTCCTCCCGACCATGATAGTGCAGGTGGCCAAGTGTGCCCCCCACCTTCCTCCCGACCATGATAGTGCAGGTGGCCAGGTGTGGCCCCCACCTTCCTCCCGACCATGATAGTGCAGGTGGCCAGGTGTGCCCCCCACCTTCCTCCCGACCATGATAGTGCAGGTGGCCAGGTGTGCCCCCACCTTCCTCCCGACCATGATAGTGCAGGTGGCCAGGTGTGCCCCCCCCTTCCTCCCGACCATGATAGTGCAGGTGGCCAAGTGTGGCCCCCCCCTTCCTCCCGACCATGATAGTGCAGGTGGCCAAGTGTGGCCCCCCCCTTCCTCCCGACCATGATAGTGCAGGTGGCCAGGTGTGCCCCCCCCTTCCTCCCGACCATGATAGTGCAGGTGGCCAGGTGTGGCCCACCACCTTCCTCCCGACCATGAAAGTGCAGGTGGCCAGGTGTGCCCCACCACCTTCCTCCCGACCATGATAGTGCAGGTGGCCAGGTGTGGCCCCCACCTTCCTCCCGACCATGATAGTGCAGGTGGCCAGGTGTGGCCCCCACCTTCCTCCCGACCATGATAGTGCAGGTGGCCAGGTGTGCCCCCCCCCTTCCTCCCGACCATGATAGTGCAGGTGGCCAGGTGTGGCCCCCCCCTTCCTCCCGACCATGATAGTGCAGGTGGCCAGGTGTGCCCCCCCCTTCCTCCCGACCATGATAGTGCAGGTGGCCAGGTGTGGCCCCCCACCTTCCTCCCGACCATGATAGTGCAGGTGGCCAGGTGTGGCCCCCCACCTTCCTCCCGACCATGATAGTGCAGGTGGCCAGGTGTGGCCCCCCACCTTCCTCCCGACCATGATAGTGCAGGTGGCCAGGTGTGGCCCACCACCTTCCTCCCGACCATGATAGTGCAGGTGGCCAGGTGTGCCCCCCACCTTCCTCCCGACCATGATAGTGCAGGTGGCCAGGTGTGGCCCCCCACCTTCCTCCCGACCATGATAGTGCAGGTGGCCAGGTGTGGCCCCCCCACCTTCCTCCCGACCATGATAGTGCAGGTGGCCAGGTGTGGCCCCACCTTCCACCCGACCATGATAGTGCAGGTGGCCAGGTGTGGCCCCCCCACCTTCCTCCCGACCATGATAGTGCAGGTGGCCAGGTGTGCCCCCCACCTTCCTCCCGACCATGATAGTGCAGGTGGCCAGGTGTGGCCCCCCACCTTCCTCCCGACCTTGATAGTGCAGGTGGCCAGGTGTGGCCCCACCTTCCTCCCGACCATGATAGTGCAGGTGGCCAGGTGTGGCCCCCCCACCTTCCTCCCGACCATGATAGTGCAGGTGGCCAGGTGTGGCCCCCACCTTCCTCCCGACCATGATAGTGCAGGTGGCCAGGTGTGGCCCACCCACCTTCCTCCCGACCATGATAGTGCAGGTGGCCAGGTGTGGCCCCACCTTCCTCCCGACCATGATAGTGCAGGTGGCCAGGTGTGGCCCCCCACCTTCCTCCCGACCATGATAGTGCAGGTGGCCAGGTGTGGCCCCCCACCTTCCTCCCGACCATGATAGTGCAGGTGGCCAGGTGTGGCCCCCCCCCCACCTTCCTCCCGACCATGATAGTGCAGGTGGCCAGGTGTGGCCCCACCTTCCTCCCGACCATGATAGTGCAGGTGGCCAGGTGTGGCCCCCCACCTTCCTCCCGACCATGATAGTGCAGGTGGCCAGGTGTGGCCCCCCACCTTCCTCCCGACCATGATAGTGCAGGTGGCCAGGTGTGCCCCCCC
Organism: Procambarus clarkii; assembly: GCF_040958095.1. NCBI lineage: Eukaryota > Metazoa > Arthropoda > Malacostraca > Decapoda > Cambaridae > Procambarus > Procambarus clarkii. The sequence goes on along the minus strand of NC_091220.1, from coordinate 12,473,044 downwards.
CCACCTTCCTCCCGACCATGATAGTGCAGGTGGCCAGGTGTGGCCCCCACCTTCCTCCCGACCATGATAGTGCAGGTGGCCAGGTGTGGCCCCACCTTCCTCCCGACCATGATAGTGCAGGTGGCCAAGTGTGGCCCCACCTTCCTCCCGACCATGATAGTGCAGGTGGCCAGGTGTGGCCCCCCACCTTCCTCCCGACCATGATAGTGCAGGTGGCCAGGTGTGGCCCCCCCACCTTCCTCCAGACCATGATAGTGCAGGTGGCCAGGTGTGGCCCCACCTTCCTCCCGACCATGATAGTGCAGGTGGCCAGGTGTGGCCCCCCACCTTCCTCCCGACCATGATAGTGCAGGTGGCCAGGTGTGGCCCCCACCTTCCTCCCGACCACGATAGTGCAGGTGGCCAGGTGTGGCCCCACCTTCCTCCCGACCATGATAGTGCAGGTGGCCAGGTGTGGCCCCACCTTCCTCCCGACCATGATAGTGCAGGTGGCCAGGTGTGGCCCCACCTTCCTCCCGACCATGATAGTGCAGGTGGCCAGGTGTGGCCCCACCTTCCTCCCGACCATGATAGTGCAGGTGGCCAGGTGTGGCCCCACCTTCCTCCCGACCATGATAGTGCAGGTGGCCAAGTGTGGCCACCACCTTCCTCCCGACCATGATAGTGCAGGTGGCCAGGTGTGGCCCCCCCACCTTCCTCCCGACCATGATAGTGCAGGTGGCCAGGTGTGGCCCCCCCACCTTCCTCCAGACCATGATAGTGCAGGTGGCCAGGTGTGGCCCCACCTTCCTCCCGACCATGATAGTGCAGGTGGCCAGGTGTGGCCCCCCACCTTCCTCCCGACCATGATAGTGCAGGTGGCCAGGTGTGGCCCCACCTTCCTCCCGACCACGATAGTGCAGGTGGCCAGGTGTGGCCCCACCTTCCTCCCGACCATGATAGTGCAGGTGGCCAGGTGTGGCCCCACCTTCCTCCCGACCATGATAGTGCAGGTGGCCAGGTGTGGCCCCACCTTCCTCCCGACCATGATAGTGCAGGTGGCCAGGTGTGGCCCCACCTTCCTCCCGACCATGATAGTGCAGGTGGCCAGGTGTGGCCCCACCTTCCTCCCGACCATGATAGTGCAGGTGGCCAAGTGTGGCCACCACCTTCCTCCCGACCATGATAGTGCAGGTGGCCAGGTGTGGCCCCCCCCACCTTCCTCCCGACCATGATAGTGCAGGTGGCCAGGTGTGGCCCCCCCACCTTCCTCCCGACCATGATAGTGCAGGTGGCCAGGTGTGGCCCCCCACCTTCCTCCCGACCATGATAGTGCAGGTGGCCAGGTGTGGCCCCACCTTCCTCCTGACCATGATAGTGCAGGTGGCCAGATGTGCCCCCCCCCCCTTCCTCCCGACCATGATAGTGCAGGTGGCCAAGTGTGGCCACCACCTTCCTCCTGACCATGATAGTGCAGGTGGCCAAGTGTGGCCCCCACCTTCCTCCCGACCATGATAGTGCAGGTGGCCAGGTGTGGCCCCCCCCCCCCCCCCCACCTTCCATCTAAGACAAACCTTGTTAATATAATCTTAGACAGTAATGTTTCAGAGTAATTGACATGTCTGTCAACTGTTACCGATTTTTTGTTTCTTTGTTAAGGTCGAGCTGCGCTCTGTTCCTCGTTTGCTTAACTCTCAGGTCCTCTTTCTTCTACAGTCCCGACGGACTCGAAGGCTCCGGGCGACCTACAAGTCCTTCCTTCTTCGGATCTCTCAGAGCTAAACGACAGTTTCCTGCTAAAACCCCGCATCATCTGGTTGACGTCGAGCGTCTGGATCCTGAGGACCTCGAGGGTTTCAGGTCAGAACCTGATGGAAGTAGGAAGGGTTCGACCAAGTTCGGGAACCGGTATTCAGTTCCAGGGCTTGCGTCCAATGGAGGTCGTCCTCGGGTCAACCCCATACCACAGCCTGTAGAGGAGGAGTTCTCATATTTGCCCCCGGAGAAGCCTACCAAAGAAGGCTCGTAAGTAGTAAGGAGCGCGGATATGCTCTACATCTCACAAGTCACTACTGTACATATTATTTAGATATAAACATTAGCACATTGTTGTACAGTAATGGTACGAACCCTACGCTTCCTATAGTGTTTAACACTGTAACCTGCTTCTCATCTCCTTTCTTATTAGCGGTAATCTCTATCATTCAATTTGTGTTCACACTTAAGTCATTATTATATATCTAAATATTTCATATAATTATTATTATTATTATTATTTTATAAATATTATTATTTTTATAATTATTATTTCCATTATTATTATATATTTTATGAACAAAATGTGTATTTTAAAGAAATGCTTATATTGGGTGTTTTCTTTAAAATAAAATGTAATTACATATGCTATAAACTGTTGAACTCTTATATTAAATTCTGATAGATTAACTGACCCAAGGTTACAAATTTCGCAACGAATTGAAATCAGTAACTGATTTGTCAATTACAATAATTCAGAATATTTGAATTGTGTATTTTCCAAACTGTACACCAGCAATTGTATGACATTGTTTCCGTATATTAATATACGAAAGTATATTAATATACGAAAGTACTTAAGGAAATTCCTGTTTCAATTTTCCTCTGTGGTCTGACACTGTCACATTTGTAATCACGTATTTATCGTGATTTACACACACACACACACACACACACACACACACACACACACACACACACACACACACACACACACAACTAGGAAAACTAGGAAGGGAGGAGGAGTGGCTGTACTGGTGAAAAAACACCTGAAGGTAAGAGAGTTAATATTTGAAAACCCTCGAGATATTGACATAATGGCATTGCAGGTCTGGAATCAGGATGATAAGCTGATAATTTTAAATGCCTACAGTCCACCAGCAAGCAACACATGGACAAAGGAAGAACTAGATGACAAACGAGAGGGCCTCATAATGGTCATGAGAGATATTATTGCACAAGCAGATAAAGATAAATCACGACTGTTGATACTGGGGGACTTCAACTTTAAAGCAATAGACTGGGAGGCCTATGAAGCAAGAACGGAGGACTTTTGGACATGCAGATTTGTGAACCTCATTCTGGAGACATTCTTGTATCAACACATAAAGCAGGCCACAAGAATGAGGGAAGGAGATGTACCATCAGTACTGGATCTAGTATTCACCAGGAAAGAAGAAGAGATATTTGACATCCAGTACCTTCCTCCCTATGCCAAATTTTGCAAAATATACGAGGAAGGCACACAAACATTCTTACCAAAACAGAGATGCAGGGCTAGAACACAGGATTGGTTCAACAGAAATTGTGAGGGCCAGAGACTAAAAGACACAAAAATGGAATCAGTATAGGAAGAGGCCAAACCCCCAAACATACCAGCGATACAAAGATGCGAGAAACAACTATACGGCAGTAAGGAGAGAGGCAGAAAGAAATTTTGAAAAAGGGATAGCGGATAAATATAAAACAGAACCGGGCCTATTCTACAAATTCATAAACAACAAATTGCAGGTAAAGGATAATATCCAGAGGTTGAAAATGGGAAACAGATTCACGGAAAATGAAAATGAAATGTGTGAAACATTAAATGAAAAGTTCCAAAGTGTGTTTGTACAAAATGAAATCTTCAGAGAACCAGACACAATAAGAATTCCAGAGAACAACATAGAGCGTATAGAGGTGTCTAGAGATGAAGTGGAAAATATGCTAAAGGAGCTCAGTAAGAACAAAGCAGTTGGCCCAGATGGAGTTTCACCGTGGGTTCTGAGAGAATGTGCATCTGAGCTCAGCATTCCACTTCACCAGATCTTTCAGGCATCCCTGTGTACAGGAATCATAGCAGACGTGTGGAAACAGGCTAACATAGTTCCAATCTACAAAAGTGGCAGCAGGGAAGACCCCCTCAATTATAGACCTGTATCATTGACAAGTGAAATAGTGAAAGTATTGGAAAAACTAATCAAAAGTAACTCGGTAGAACACCAGGAGAGAAATTATATAATATCAAACAGACAGTATGGTTTTTGATCTGGAAGATCCTGTAT